>NC_084526.1:21897807-21927807 GCF_024500275.1 Phycodurus eques
TGTCCCATTACATCTGACGTAAAAGTAACACCGCATTTCAGAAGAAGAACGTCATACCAACAGTAAAATATGGTGTTGGTAGTGTGATGGTATGGGGCTGTTTTGCCACTTCAGGACCTGGAAGACCTGTTGTGATAAATGGAAACATGACTTCTGCTGTCTACCAAAAAATCCTGAAGGAGAATGTTTGGCCATCTGTTCCTGACCTCACGCTGAAAATAACTTGGGTTCTGCAGCAGGACAATGATCCTAAACACACCAGCAAGTCCACCTCTGAATGGCTGAAGAAAAACAAAATGAAGACTTTGGAGTGGCCTACTCAAAGCTCTGACCTGATTCCTATTGCGATGATGCGGCATGACCTTAAAAAGGCCTTTCATGCTCGAAAACCTGCCAATGTGGCTGAATTACAACAATTCTGCAAAGATGAGTGGGCCAAAATTCCTCCACAGCGCTGTAAGAGACTCATTGCAAGTTATCACAAATGCTTGATTGCAGTTGTTGCTGCTAAGGGTGGCCCAACCAGTTATTAGGTTTAGGGAGCAATCACTTTTTCACACAGGGACATCTAGGTTTTGATTTTTTTTTTCTCCCTAAATAATAAAAAACATTTAAAAACTGCATTTTGTGTTTTTGATGTCTTTGACTAACATTTTAATTTGTTTGATGTTGGGAAACTTAAGTGTGACAAATATGCAAAATAAAAAAAAATTTTTTTTTAAATATCTATCTATCTATATAGATATATATCAGGAAGGGGGAATCGTTTTTTACACCAATGTAGCTTAGCTCCACAAAAAAGTAGACTGAAGAACTTCCAGCAGAATTTTATCAAAACAGAGGTGCATCTTTTTCTGTAATTCATCATTCATTTTCCATGTATTTTGTAGCTCTCCTTCTGCCTGAGTCCACCTCTCCTGGACTCTGGTACACTTTGGTGCAAAAGGACTTCTTTAAAATAGTCCCATGTCAGTGGGAAAGAGGACGATTACTTAGACATGATAGGCCAGGGATGGGGAAACTGTTTTGCTTCAAGGGCCACATTTGATTTTTGAAACAGACAGACGAAGTTTTATTTATTGATTCATTTAAAAAAATTCATTAGTTAGAATAAATCAATTGACATTTAATCAGACAAATGACTAAAATATATAATATATTTGAATCAAAAAATCTTAGGAAAAATAATGCATGTTCTTATTTTAATTACATTATTCATAATTGTCATTATAAATTATTACAATTATTAATTATTATTTTTATTTTTTACTTTAGGTGTGAAACTGTTTAAAAACAATTAAATTATTGAATGATATAAATGCAATAAATGAAATAATGCAGCAAATATTACAGGAGTCGTGATAATGTAAATGCATGCCGTAAGTGGCCCATGGGCCACAGTTTGCCCACCCCTGCTGTCGGCACAAGGAGCTGCTCAGTGTCTAAGGGTGACGTCACACATCCTGATGGCCTCCGCTACAGCATCTAGTTCTTTCAAATACTTACTGAAGTTATCGTCATCGTCGCTAGTGGACGAGTCGCCGTAAAAGGTGTGAGACTTAGATTTAGTGAGGATGGGGGAAAAGCTGAAGGAGAAGGAAATTCGCCTCCTCCGGCGCAGACGTCCCACCACTGATGAGGGGGCAGGTGGGAAAAAAACGAGAGCAAGAACACAATAACAAATCAACAACAAGCAGTTTTTCTGTCACGTTGCGGGTAATGCCATATGTAGACAGCAATTCAGAAAAGCAGGTGCCCGCTCGAATAAATGCAGTGCCCTAATTTAATGCCACACCTCGACTAGATGCCTTTTTACCCCCCCTTGGAATCTGTAACTTCCTGACATTTAGTATCGCCACCTCTTTCAGTACAATTTAATCAACACACATTTCAGTGTAGGGCAGAGCGCAGGCGAAGGAAAGATATGTTGCTGCTTCTGTTTGGTATCTTGCCAAAGCGGAAAGCACAAGCAAGGGCAAGATATATGCCTTTGTTTATCTTGCCAAAGCGCAAATAAAAGCAACATAGGTTGCTTTGTCTGTTTGCTTGCATTGGTTGTAGGGTTGGGCATTGTTTGAATTTGACCGATTCCTTGTTTCAATTACGGTTTCAAACGATTCTCAATTCCGATTCTTCTAGGGGGCTGGGTCAAAAAAGTTTGCATGGTTTAAATCAAGGATGTTCAAATTATGAACATCCATTTTATTAGCGGCGGCACGGTGGACGACTGGTTAGAGCGTCAGCCTCACAGTTCTGAGGACCCGGGTTCAATCCCCGGCCCCGCCTCTGTGGAGTTTGCATGTTCTCCCCGTGCCTGCGTGGGTTTTCTCCGGGCACTCCGGTTTCCTCCCACATCCCAAAAACATGCGTTAATTGGAGACTCTAAATTGCCCGTAGGTGTGACTGTGACTGTGAGTGCAAATGGTTGTTTGTTTGTATGTGCCCTGCGATTGGCTGGCAACCAGTTCAGGGTGTACCCCGCCTCCTGCCCGATGACAGCTGGGATAGGCTCCAGCACGCCCGCGACCCTAGTGAGGAGAAGCGGCTCAGAAAATGGATGGATGGATGGCATTTTATTAGCAGCCAGCAGCGTAGACTAAAATGAATATTTGACTCGGGGTTCTTTTTTTTTTTTTTTTTTTTAATAACCTGTCCTGTTCAGCTGCATGGCCTTGCAGAATGGTGGATCTGTATGCCATTGTGCTGGAACAGTTTTGCTGTGCAACAGGGGAGTTTGAAATACTCCTTCTATGTATTTTACATTTTTTTTATTATTCTGCTGTTTATTGAAAATGCAGCCGGAAAGAAAAGGGATTTAGGTGGGGACAGACAGGGGGACAGAGTGGACAGGGGAACTAGGGGTGAAAACCACAGCAGAACAATAGAGAGACAGTCTTGACATTTGAACATAACTAACATTACAACAGTTATTTGTAGATTGGGGGGCGGGGGAGACACACCCGGTGAAGACATGCAATAACTAACCAAGAGAACCAGACAGGAGGACAGGATGTGGGAAAATGAGCAAGGCGGTGTTACTGGCGAGTGGCACAGTGGTATTCTTTTTTTAGTGTATAAACCACTGTAAGAAGCTGTGAGTTGATACGATAGTATAACCTGTGTTGTCATTAGTGATCCTAGTACAGGTAATTAAAGTCTATAGTTTCTGTCGAACGTTTTAGTGAATGAACACAAAATCACATGCATGTTTGTCAATTGGCGTACGGAGTTGCTGTGCTGGCACATCGAGGGAGGGTGAGGCTCCCCCCCCCCTCCTTGTGGGTCCCACAAGGGTCAGTGAGCCACCAGGGGACCCAAACAAGGGTACGCCATCGACCACCCAGGACCCAGGGAGGTCCCTAGCCGGACCGAAGCACCCGAGCAGTCCCAAGGCGGAGCGGGAAAGGGCACTGGACCAGCGCCCCCCACGCCCGAACCACCCCCCCAATCAGCGAGCCCACCAGACAGCATGGGGACCCCAGACACCAACAGGGCCCAGCGCAGGAGCCAGCCGCCACCACAAAAAAAAAAAAAAGTTAAAAACCATCAGTGCAAAAGTCCAACCAACCGTTTAACTTAGCTGCCTCAATGTTGGCATAGACATATTTTATTGTTTCACTCAACCAATTGACTGAGAGTTGACTTCATTGAGGCTCCGCGCGGTATAGGCTGAGGCTCGGAGCCCGTCAGACGCTACACATTGTGAAAGCCTCCTTTGCACAACATAATCTTATTCCAAGTGTTGCACTTAGGGAGTCATTAATTTTAACAAAGTTAAGACAGTTTTGTTCGCCGCCGCCACCGTTGCGCACAAGTACGTCTTCGTGCGCGTTCTTCTTCATTGGTTTTCGGGACTTTTTCCGGACCGGAGGACTAGGCATCGAAACTGGGAACATATTTTTTAAAATTTGAAGGATTCCGGGAGAACTGAAACATGAGTCCCAGTTCCAATTTGTTCTCGATTCTCGATGCCCAACCGTAATTGGTTGTTTGCTTATCTACCTGACACAGCACACACCACCTGCAGAGTGTCTGTGGCATCTATAAAGCTGATGTAATGTATGTTAATAGCAGACATTAAAAAAAAAAAATACCATTAACAAAAATAATTCAAAATGCAATCTCAAAAATTGCACGCTTTACCTCTAAATGACCGGCACTCTCTGCAGTTCAGTAAATAAACGCCACCAACCACTTTATGAGGAAAACGGGGAACTTTCACACCCGTTCACAAAATCATGCACATTTCAGACCGTTAATATTAATTTATTACAATATATTAATCTAATGTTGTTACAGGAAGTCCTCGATTTACGAACGAGTTCCGTTCCTATGCTGGCGACGTAACCCGAATTTCCACGTAAGTCGTATTTCACGGTTAAAGTCGAAATTTACATCAAAATACTTCTGTTACGGGTATTGTCCCACGTGATCGTGACAGCAAGCTCAGCGTGTGTGGGCGTGTGTGTCGATGTGTGAATGAGACGGGACTGTGAAGGAGGAAGGACTGCGCGCAGGTGCGAGTGTGTACAGTGGCAAGTGTAGTGACGGCGACTGGGGAAGAATAGCGATTAGCGGAGGACCCGTTGACGTTGAATGCGCAGAGGAGCTAATAAAGCCATTAAGGCAGAAAATCGGTGCTTCGTGCCTTTATTGTTGCCGCCACCCAGCTCAGCTGTGGAACGAGAGAAGGGAGTTAACCCCGAGGAGGACAACCTCGGCAATGGAGAGGGTGTCTCCCGACCACGGTCAGGTGACCGTAGCAGGAAAGATTAACACTTTGTATAAAGAAACTAAAATACATTAAAATAAAAAAATAAGATGCTGTACTTACCATTACTGCTGAGTGTGTGAAAAAAGGAGGGCGATACTCCCGGCGCACAAACACAGACAAGCACTATGCACTAGCTAAGCAGAAACACTACAGTGCTGGGGACAAAATGGCGGACGAGGCACGGGCGTCGTAAAGTCGAAACGTCATAGGTCGAGTACATCGTAACTCGAGGACTTCCTGTATTAATACGATTTTCAGATGATGCATGTATCTCCATTAGTTAGCTGGTTGTTTTGCCCTTCAAAACAGGGCTGTCCAAAGCGTGACAACCTGTGACAGATGCAGACAAATCTGACCTTTTCACCTTTTTTTTTTTTTTTAAATAACCATATTTGCCATATTTAAATTCAGCCACTCACCGTCAATGTCTCTGTGGCTAATGGCGAGCATGGACACAGACTTGGTGAGGGGCAGGGTCATTGGGGGGCAGCTGTTCCTCAAGGGACGATAGCGCCTCGATTTCTGAAGCGAGAAGACAGTCAAGGATGTGACGCGTAAAAGGATAAACGTGACAAATGAGGGTGCATTTATGAGCACCGACCTGCTTTTGCAGGCCGCATGGCGGCCCCATTTCCGCCTGCTCCTCCGTGAGTGATACAAGTGAGCCGCGCTCATCCACGTCGTGCCGCAGCATTCTGGAAGGCTCCAGGATGCGGGACCCTTGACTGGCCGGGTGCCGTGCGTCTTCTTGGCCACCACTGAGGCCCTCCAGGCTGTAGCTGTGCGGACACAGAGCAAAAATATAACTTCTTGTTGTCATTTCAAAGTAATCAGTTGTATTACAGCAGTGGGTCTGAAACTTTTTACACTAAGTACCACCTCAAAAAATCGTTAGGTCTCCAAGTATGAGTACATGAAACTACAGTAGTGTAGAAGACCCACTAGTTCCTCAAAATCAGTTGTATTACAGCAGTGGGTCTGAAACTTTTTACACTAAGTACCACCTCAAAAAATCGTTAGGTCTCCAAGTATGAGTACATGAAACTACAGCAGTGTAGAAGACCCACTAGTTCCTCAAAACAAGGCAGGGGTTTTATTCCCTAAAGTATATATTTCATATTTGTATCAGCCACTGTAACTTTATGCACAATTTGAACATTAACACTTAATGTTAAAACTTAAATGTAGGAAAATTGAAAACAGTACTTAAATAATACAGTAATTCAATTAAAATCTAATGTACATAAAATAAATATAAAATTGTACTTTCATGAATTATAAAGTGCAAATGTTTCGTACTTAAAATGTTAATTACAACTGAACTGTAATTATTATTGTATTTAAAAATAATTTAAAAAAAAACATTGAAGCCACTGTAACATTATGCACGGTTTGAACATTTAAGTCAGTGATTCTTTCACGTACCACAAGAGGGAACACGCATACAACTAGTGGTACTCATACCACACTTTGAGAATTACTGTATTACAAGTTCTATTTTCATCTACATTGATGGGCTAATATTAGACAACTTTTTAATGAAAACCCCTCTTTCCATAGCCACATATTAAAATAAAATATACACTCATACAATAAAACAATACACACATGGAAAGATCAAACAAATGTAACCCCAATTCTAATCTAGTTAAGACGTTTGTGTTAAACATAAATAAAAACAGAATACAATGATTTGCAAATCATGTTCAACCTATATTTAATTGAATACACTACAAAGACAATGTTCAAACTGATAAATTTTATTGTTTTTAGCAAATAATCATTAATTTGGCAAAAAAGACTGAGAAAGTTGAGGAAAGCTCATCAAACACCTGTTCTCTCGTGCCTGGGTAGGTTTTCTACAGGTACACCGGTTTCCTCCCACATCCCAAAAAAACATGCATGGTAGGTTAATTGAAGACTCTAAATTGCCCGTAGGTGTGAATATGAGTGTGAATGGTTGTTTGTTTCTATGTGCCCTGGGATTGGCTGGTGTCCAGTTCAGGGTTGTGGTCTCGCCTGAAGTCAGCATAGATTGGCTGCAGCACACGCGACCTTTGTGAGAAAAAGTGGTTCGGAAAACGGACGGCCGGATGAACACAATTGATTTTGCAGGCACCATGTTCTACCTTTAAACTAAACTGGTGAGGAATGATTTCGTTCTATGGCTAGATATTACAAAGCATTAATTAATACATATATTTTTTAAATAAAATCTACAAATATCAACTAAAAATACGAAATTCCAATAAAATAAAAATTAAAATTAAAAACTAAATTGAAATTAAAAATGTAAACTATTCAAAATAAAATAAAAAATATATAATTGACATTACAAACAATTTAAAAAATCCAAGATGGTGCCTACCAGTGTGGTCGCCTCGGTAACGCGCTCTCTAGTATTGTCTTTGTTTTTGTGTTATTCGTCCGTCTTTGGAGACCTTACACGACTCACTTACACAAGGGGAGACGACCTGCTAACCATCAAGGAGGCTACTCCGGACTTTCTGTCACCAACTTTCGAATATCCGCTCAGTTTTTTCCCCGAGTTACTCACCGGAGCGGCGTCCGCGGTTTTCAGCGCAAGGAGATGGAAGCGGCGCCACAGAGGGAAACGAGCCGGCATTCAAGTGAAACACAGCAAGAGAGGACACAGATTGGCGTTCCCGTCGATCCACCTCGCGAATGTACGCTCCCTACCCAACAAAATGGACGAGCTTCATCTTCTGTTAAAGACCAGTAAAGACTTCGGACGTTCCGCGGCCATGTGCTTCACGGAGACCTGGCTTTGCGACGCTGTACCCGATGGCGCCGTCATGCTTCCCGGCTTCAACATTCATCGAGCGGACCGCGACATGGAATCATCGGGGAAAACAAAGGGCGGCGGGATATGCCTCCATATCAACGAAAAATGGTGTACGGATGTCACGGTGCTCAGCACACACTGCAGCCCGCATTTGGAGTCGCTATTCTTAAACTGTAAACCATTCCACTCGCCACATTAGTTTGTGGTAAAGAAGGAGCCAAGCCGAAAGGCGAAGCTCTCAATTTACCGGCCGATCTTCGTTCCTAGCCTCACCTATGGTCATGAGCTGTGGGTCGTGACCGAAAGAACGAGATCCCGGATACAAGCGGCCGAAATGAGTTTCCTCCGCAGGGTGTCCGGGCTCTCCCTTAGAGATAGGGTGAGAAGCTCGGTCATCCGGGAGGATCTCAGAGTAGAGCCGCTGCTCCTCCGCATTGAGAGGAGCCAGATGAGGTGGCTGGGGCATCTGATTCGGATGCCTCCCGGACGCCTCCCTGGTGAGGTGTTCCGGGCACGTCCCACCGGGAGGAGACCCCGGGGACGACCCAGGACACGCTGGAGAGACTACGTCCTTCGGCTAGCCTGGGAACGCCTCGGGATCCCTCCGGAAGAGCTGGATGAAGTGGCTGGGGAGAGGTAAGTCTGGGCGTCCTTGCTAAAGTTACTGCGACCCGACCCGGATAAGCGGTAGAAAATGGATGGATGGATGGACGTTAGTTTGCATCGTTCATACTGGCTGGAGTCTATATTACGCCTCAAGCTAACACGAACGCCGCATTGCTAACGCTCGCCGATCAAGTCAACGAAATTGAAAAAAAACACCCGGACTCACCCCTCATTATTCTCGGGGACTTTAACAAAGCTAAACTCAACCACGAACTCCCTAAATACAAGCAGCACATCGACTGTCCTACCAGGGAAAATAATACTTTAGACCACTGCTACACGACGGTAAAAAACGCATACCGTGCTATACCTCGTGCAGCCCTGGGCTCGTCTGATCACTGCTTAATTCACTTAATACCGACGTACAGGCAAGAACTTAAATGTGCGAAGCCTACAGCGAAAACAGTCAAAAAGTGGACCAATGAAGCCAAGATGGAACTTCAAAGCTGTTTAGACTGCACAGACTGGAGTGTCTTTGAAAATTCAGCTGGCAGCCTGGATGAATATACGGACACTGTCACATCCTATATCAGTTTCTGTGAAGAGGTTTGTGTACCAACAAAATAATTTCACACATTCAACAACAACAAGCCGTGGTTCACTGCTAAACGTAAGCAGCTCCGCCAAGCTAAGGAGGACGCATATTAGAGCGGGGACAGGGCCCTGTATAATCGAGCTAGAAACCAGCTTACTAAAGAAATTAACATTGCAAAGAGGATCTATGCAGCAAAGTTGGAAAACAGTTTAGCGCAAACGACTAAATCAGTCTGGCATGCATTCCAATCGCTGACTGATTACAAGCGACGATCCCCCCAAGCTGAGAACAATAGCACACTAGCCAACGACTTGAATACCTTCTACTGCAGATTTGAAAAGGAGTTTCACACCACACACCCACCCCGCCGCACCCGCGACCACAACCACACCTCTGACTTCTGCGTTAACCATCCATGAACAGGATGTGAGACGCATCTTCAAACAACAGAAGATTAACAAAGCGGCAGGCCCGGACCATGTGTCCCCATCCTGCCTCAAAGTCTGCGCGGACCAGCTCGCTCCAGATTTCACTCAGATCTTCAACAGATCTTTGGAAATGTGCGAAGTTCCATCCTGTTTCAAACGCTCCACCATCATTCCAGTCCCCAAGAAACCTGCAATCTCTGGTCTGAATGACTACAGGCCTGTCGCTTTGACATCTGTGGTCATGAAGTCCTTTGAACGTCTCGTGCTGGACCACCTCAAGAGTGTCACAGGTCCCCTGCTGGACCCCCTGCAGTTTGCCTACCAAGCGAACAGGTCTGCGGATGATGCAGTCAACATGGGACTGCACTTCATCGTAGAACAGCTCGACAGTGCAGGGACCTACGCGAGGATCCTGTTCGTGGACTTCAGCTCAGCGTTCAACACCATCATCCCTGAACTCCTTTCAATCAAGCTTCTCCAGCTCAGCGTCTTACCTGCCATCTGCCAGTGGATTTACAGCTTTCTGACGAGCAGGACACAGCAGGTCAGGCTGGGGGAGGCCACCTCATCCACACGCAGCATCAGCACTGGGGCGCCCCAAGGTTGTTACCTCTTTCCGCTGCTCTTCTCTCTCTACACGAACGACTGCACCTCAGCGAACCCGACTGTCAAACTCCTGAAGTTTGCAGATGACACCACTGTCATCGGCCTCATCAAGGACGGTGACGAGTCTGCATATCGACAGGAAGCGGAGCGGCTGGAGCTGTGGTGCGGCCGACACAACCTGGAGCTGAACACGCTCAAGACTAGAGATGATCGTGGACTTCAGGAGGCATCCTTCGCCACAGCTGCCCCACACGTTGTCCAGCTGCATTGTGTCAACCGTCGAGACCTTCAAGTTCCTGGGAATTACAATCTCTCAGGACCTGAAGTGGGCGACCAACATCAACTCCGTCCTCAAAAAGGCCAGCAGAGGATGTACTTCCTGCGGCTTCTGAGAAAGCACGGCCTGCCACCTGAGCTGCTGAAACAGTTCTACACAGCGGTCATCGAATCAATCCTGTGTTCTTCCATCACAGTCTGGTTTGGTGCTGCTACAAAAAAGGACAAACTCCGACTGCAACGGACAATCAAAACTGCTGAAAGGATTGTCGGTACCCACCTACCCACCATTAAGGACTTGCACGCTGCCAGAACTAAGACAAGGGCGTGCAAAATCCTCTCGGACCCTCCGCACCCCGGTCACCAGCTCTTCCAGCTCCTTCCCTCAGGTAGGCGCTACCGATCAACGCAAACTAGAACTAGTAGACATTCCAACAGCTTCTTCCCTCTTGCGATCAACTTCTTAAACACCTAACCAATCATTCCATTACAATAAGCTGGCAATTTTTTGACTTGAGTTCGTTGTCAATTATGTATTACTCGTGCACTCACTGTAGTTGTCTCGCCATGCTGCACTATTTGCATATACTGGCCACTCATGCCAGAGTAGCATCTGCTCCATTTGCACACTGATTGAGGAGTATCTGTAACATTTGCACAACCAACATTGTACCAGATGATCGCACTACTCGTCACTTTAAACCGCATACACTCCTTGAAGTCTCAGCGCCCTTTGCACAATGGTCATTGCAGCGGACTATTGCAATATTAGTCATTCGAACTGCTCCGAAGTGCTAGAGGACTCTGCATCTTTTTGCACAATTGTTTTTTGTCAATGTCTTTATGTCTCCAAAGTGTTCTGTAAATTGACTGTCTGTTGTACTAGAGCGGCTCCAACTACCGGAGACAAATTCCTTGTGTGTTTTGGACATACTTGGCAAATAAAAATGATTCTGATTCTGAAATATAATTACTACATTAAAACACGTTGGTATAAAGATACTTTTTATAGAAACGTAAGTAAATACCGTAAATTAATATAAATGTGAAAAATATATTTTACCCAAAAATAATAGCGTTACCATTTTAAATGTTAAAAAAATGGCAGTGTGGTCAGGCAGGACCTAAAGAGAAAGGAGAGCCATCGGGGAGCAGAAGAACACATGACGAGGTGATGGAATTTCTGGCTGTTACTAAAACTGCATTACTTTTGGAAGACGCTAGTGCTTCTACTACTATCAGTAAGCACTAAACCTCACAAAAAGTATTTCAACAAGATTTGCAAGGCAAACACCAAGAGGCGCTGAATAAGAAAATTCAATGGCGGTGATCAAGGATGAGCATTTCAGAATGAGCTACCCCAGCCAACTGCAGCGCCGATAATCTCCCTAATCTCCCAGCCCTGAGGTTTTGCATGGCACCCCATTATCCAGCAAATCATCAGCCCGTCAAATTGGAGCATAATTAACCCCAAGTGGGCCAAGAGCACCCGTGACTCCGCTGATTGTCGTAGACAAGAAAAGCGCTCACCTAACCTCGGGGAAGAGTGCCGCAAATGTACCCGTCGCACTGAGCCCTGCTTCCTGACATTATCACCACACCACGCTTTGCGGAGCCCCAAGGTCATGTGCTAACATGAATCAGAGCTGCAGCTGCTAACGCCGGCTGCTGACTGACTGATGGATGGGTTGAGTGACAAGGCATATGCCAATGTAGACGCGCCTGCGACCATGGCAAATAGAAAGAACATCACACTGTGCCCCCCGGCCACATTGGATGGCCAAAAAATACAAAATAAAATAAAATAAACAGCCACACCTAGGATATCTGCATTCAATTGGGGCTCATTTGGGAGAATTTATCGAAGTGCGTGCCTCGCAGCACTCCACCAAACAAAAAGTCACAAAGTATGAATACTGAAAAATGATGCTCTCGTCTCATTTTACTCACAAATTTACTTAATGTCAAATCTGGGCCTGTTAAATTTAACAGAAAGTTGATATACTTAAAGAACCTGTGACTTATTCTGTTGTATGAATGGGAAAAGGTTTATTGTACAACCCCAATTCCAATGAAGTTGGGACGTTGTATTAAAAATAAATAAAAACAGAATCCAATGATTTGCAAATCATGTTCAACATATATTTAATTGAATACACTACAAATACAAGATATTTAATGTTCAAACTGATAAACTTGATTGTTTTTAGCACGTAATCATTAACTTAGAATTTTATGGCTGCAACACGTTCCAAAAAAGCTGGGACAGGGTCATGTTTACCACTGCGTTACATCACCTTTTCTTTTAACAACATTCAATAAACATTTGGGAACTGAAGACACTAATTGTTGAAGCTTTGTAGGTGGAATTCTTCCCCATTCTTGCTTGATGTACAACTTCGGCTGTTCCAGTCCGGGGTCTCCGTTGTCGTATTTTACGCTTCATAATGCGCCACCCATTTTCAATGGGAGACAGGCCTGGACTGCAGACAGGCCAGACTAGTACCCACACTCTTTTACTACGGAGCCACGCTTGTTGTAACACGTGCAGAATGTGATTTGGCATTGTCTTGCTGAAATAAGCAGGGGCGTCCATGAAAAAGACATTGCTTGGATGGCAGGATATGTTTCTCCAAAACCTGTATGTTTCTCCAAAACCTGTATGTACCTTTCAGCATTAATGGTGCCTTCACAGATCTGTAGTTACCCATGCCATTGGCACTAACACACACAGCCCCATACCATCACAGATGCTGGCTTTTTAACTTTGCGTCCATAGCAGCCCGGATGGTTCCTTTCCTCTTTGGCCCCAGAACCTTCTCTGAACCTTTTGATGATATGGACCGGAGATGATGAAATCCCTAAATTCCTTGCAATTGTACATTGAGGAACATTGTCCTTAAACAGTTCGACTATTTTCTCACGCACTTGTTCACAAAGAGGTGAACCTCGCCCCATCTTTGCTTGTGAATGACTGAGCAATTCAGCGAAGCTCCTTTTTTACCCAATCATTTCACCCACCTGTTCCCAATTAGCCCGTTCACCTGTGGGATGTTCCAAACAGGTGTTTGATGAGCATTTCTCAACTTTCTCAGTCTTTTTTGGAACCAGTCCCAGCTTTTTTGGAACATGTTGCAGCCATAAAATTCAAAGCTAATGATTATTTGCTAAAAACAATCAGGTTTATCAGTTTGAACATTAAATATATTGTCTTTGTAGTGTATTCAATTAAATATAGGTTGAACATAATTTGCAAATCATTGTATTCTGTTTTTATTTGCTTAACATAACGTCCCAACTTCATAGGAATTGGGGTTGTACTTCTGGAAGGGAATTTATTTGTTCTGCCTGTCACTATACGTTGGTGGCATTGATAGATGAACAAAGATTTCAAATAATTGTTACAGATTTCTGAAAGATTTTTCTTCTTCTTTTTGATTGTATTAACTAATGTTTTTTTAAAAAAAATCCGTTTTTTAAACATGCGGTGTGTTTTTTGGAAACAATTAGCAGAAAAATAAATGATAAATGATTGATAAATGATTTAACATTTACGACGATGTGCGCATATATACACTAAATCGGAAAAGACACGTGAAGGAATTGCTTTGAGTGGCATCAACTGACTATACACCAGATTTGAAAAAGATTGTTGAGGGCAAGGAATGCCAGAACACCCACTAAGCAACATGAGAAATAAGAGAAATAATGCTATTGTAAATTATTACATTTTTGTTTGTAGACATGAACTGAACATTGAACTGAGTTTTTTTGTAAGACAGTGCACGAAATGAGTCATGACTGAGGCCAGTCATGACTCATGACTGAAAATGAGTCATGACTGGCCTCAGGGTTAGATCTGGTCTTCGTACTGTGGGAGTCCAATTTTGACATTTAGTCACTATCATGTTAATGCGTGACATTTAGAGTAAATCTGGCAGATCAGAGGCCCCCCCAACAAGGAATTACTGGAAATCTCCGATCCCACTCTGTGTGTGCTTGTGTGTATGATGTGGCTCTTTGTTGTAACACAGTAAAAATTGTGGCTCTTAGCCTCTGGCTGGTTGGCCACCCCTGATGTTGGTTTGACAAGTCGACTTCAGTTGGCACCTTTGTGTTGAAATTCTCACCCTGTTTGAATTCCAAAACATTATCGCCCATTGTTTGCAAATGTAGTGTGATATTGAATGACAAGCATTACATCACTTCCGGGAACCCTTGGGGTGTATCAAGTAACTACAACCAGGATGTATCAAATCGAGTACGTTCAAGAGTGCTCTATGAAACTTCCTTTTAGGCCAATTTATTGTTCAACCCTGCTGGAAATTACGTGTATGTATTACAAAACATATTAAAAATACAAATATAGATTTTAACCAACCCCATAAAACCCTCGCACCCTGACCTTTAAACATTTTTCACTTTTTTTTTTTTCATTTTCACTTACTGCAATTTATCATGTATTATGCACACCCATGTATAATACGCACCCCCTAAATTGACCCCAGAATTATGGAAAAACCTTCTACCTATGAATAATAAATTTTTACAACGCATGATTTTGCTTCTACCCATATGCTCAAAACATGAAGTGTTATCTGTTTTTTGTTAGTTTTTCAAATAATTATTCTCACGTTAAGGACTTTATTTGAACATGTAATATTTTATTTGTACTTACTTGCTATTATTTTGAAATTCACAGCCCTATTTTTATTTAGTAAATGAGAAAACACACAGTTGTGCTCATATGCTTGATTACCCAGGCAGAATTTGTAAGATTGGTACAATTCTTTAAAGAAAACATGAAGGGCCAGGAGAAACACATTGTTGTATTTTAATGGGATTCAAATTAAACTGTCAAGCATTTCAGAAAAGCATTATCATTAAACAAAACAAAGAAATTAATGATGGTTGTTGTTCAGTCATCAGTCCTATTTAAAAAAAAAACAAAAAACAGTATTTCACAAATTCTGTCAGGTATGTAACTTATGAGCATCCATCCATCCATCCATTTTCTGAGCCGCTTCTCCTCACTCGGGTCACTGGCGTGCTGGAGCCTATCCCAGCTATCATCGGGCAGGAGGCGGGGTACACCCTGAACTGGTTGCCAGTCAATCGCAGGGCACATACAAACAAACAACCATTCGCACTCACATTCACACCTACCGCAATTTAGAGTCTCCAATTCATGCATGTTTTGGGGATGTGGGAGGAAACCGGAGTGCCGGGAGAAAACCCACGCAGGCACAGGGAGAACATGCCAACTCCACACAGGCGGGATTGAACCCCGGTCCTCAGAACTGTGAGGCTGACGCTCTGTACATATATGCAGTCATACGTACCCCCGTCATATTGGAATGAAAGTGGAGGCTATACCTTTTTCATAACCTCTAGCTGGAGGCATACATTTATAAAATGTGATTTTTTTCCATTTTCCCCTATACCCATGTATATTGTGCAGTATTTTGACAATTTAAAAAAAAAATGCACATTGTACACAAGGAATTACGGTATTTCTGACCCTTTTTGACGCACTTTTTGACCATTTTCACCCATTTCTAGGACATGTTCACAGATTATATTCAAACATTTTTTTAAATATTTTTTTCTCAGATATTTAAAAAATGTTTGACAATTTTCACTTATTTATAGCTCCCCCCCATTCCCAACTTGAAAATGTTCACTTATTTTCTTCACTGTTTTTCACCAATTTGGGATGATTTTTTTTTAATCAATTTATCACATTCAGATGCCTGACATCATCACCACAGCATGTTTCGATATTAAAAGCTAACAACAATCAGGAGGAAGTCTATTCTGGCTCATGTGTGACCGTTTTAAGAATTTTAATTGCTGCAAAACACTAACCTCAGACCACAAACTCTTCTCATTACCTGCCTGTTTGTAGGTACTGTATGTGTTTGTTTTTAGCAGCATAAGATACAAAACACTAGTGTGACCCTTGGGCATTCTGAGTGGTGAAAAGGAAACTTCTCACCAGAGCAGTTGCCTGCAGGGAAAGCAACAATGCAGCGGTTGTTTGGGAAAAGCATATGAGAGAGATCTACAAGATCTATGCAGAAGCTATATGGCGCTACCAGAACAACTAGTCAGTAGACACACCAAGGAACCAATACAATGAGATATACCTTCTCCTGTGAACGGTCAGCTTCCCTTTGCAGCTGGGAGGTGATGGATGAGACAAAGACAGGAAGTGAAGGAAAACATTGTTGTCCATTATCACAGTTTTTCCCATTTTTGAAAATTTTCACTTAATATTTTTTATAATTTTCATAAATTTCTGACATTTGCTTCCCGTAAAAATTTCAGACAATTTTGACATATTCTCTTACCATTTTTACTCATTTTATATTTTCATTCATTTTTTTAGGTTATTTTCCCACTTTCCCCCACTCATTTTTAATTGTCATTCTTTTTTTTTAATATTTCCACTTAGTCATTTTCACTTTGGGCTATTTTTCTTGTTTAGCATTGTCACTCATTTTTTGACATTTTTGATAATTTTCACTCGTTCTTACCATTCTGACTCATTTTTAGCATGTACTTGTTTGCACAAATTTTCACTCATTGATGAGTGACAATTTTTTATTTATTTTACTTTTTTGATCATTCTCATGCTTTTATAAAAAACATTTTTACTTACCGTTTTCACTGATTGCTGACCTCACCTTTTGACCACATTTACTGTCTTGAAATTTTTCACTTACCATTTTCATTTAATATTTTGAAAAATATTTTAATAAAGTTTATTCATTGTATATTTACAAAAGCTCACTTATTATTTAACCGTTTGACCACTATCTTTTTTGAAAAATATGTATTTTTTTAAAATTTTAAATGTTTTCTAACAATTGCCACTACTTTTTTTAACCTTTGGTATTTCTCAATTTTTTGGTAAATCTTTCTCTGACCATTTTCACTGTTAGTTTTATTTCATTATTAATGTTGATAAATAGACTAAATTGCCCGTTTGTTGATTAAAAAAAAATATATACCGTATTTTCACGACCATAAGGCGCACTTACAAGTCTTAAATTTTCTCCAAAATGGACGGGGCGCCTTATAATGCGGCAGACCTTATGTGTGCACTGAGTTCCAAAATCTGTAAATGTTGTTGTGTGATGAGCGCTCCGCTTGACTGACTGGGAGCATTTCCTGCTGACACGCTGCTTATATAGAGGAAAGGGGGACGTGACTGAGGACAGCATGTGGACGTTAAAGGGGGAAGGGTGCGCGTGGAAGAGGACGCTAAAGGCACGCCCCCAGTAGGTATATAGCGCCGGTATGTGCATTGTGCAAAACAACATCGGTTTGGCTAAGGACCCCCGAAAATGGCACCTACGAAGAGACACGCTTTACGAAGGACAGTTTAAACTGCAAGCTATCAGTTACGCGGAGGAACATGGGAATCGAGCAGCCGCTGCATGTGCACTTGGCACTAGGACACCGTAGGTCGCAGTTCAATGACAGTTGTGTATCTGGCATTTTTGGCCTGTGGGACTGCTGAGGCAGCTGATGGGTAGCGGCTGGCCAAGCGGAATGCAGCTCATGTGGTCGTTGAAGCAAAAACTCAGGCGTGGGAGGGGATCAGTGAGGCCATGGAGAAAGACTTCCGGACGGCTTTGAGGACATTCTGCTCCACCATCCGCCGTCTCAGGAGGGGGAAGCAGTGCACCATCAACACTGTGTAGAGTGGGGATGGGGCGCTGCTGTCCTCGACTCGGGATGCCGTGAGTCAGTGGGGAGAATACTTCTAAGACCTCCTCAATTCCACCTTCATGCCTTCGGAGTCTGGGGTCTCTGAGGCGGGCTCTCCTATCTCTGGGGTTGAAGTCACAAAGGTGGTTAAAAAGCTCCTCTGTGGCAAGGCTCCAGGGGTGGATGAGATTCGCCCGGAGCGCATCAAGGCTCTGGATGTTGTGGGTATGTCCTGGTTGACATGCCTCTGCAACATCGCATGGACATCGGGGACAGTGCCTCTGGATTGGCAAGGTGGGGTGATGGTCCCCCGGGTGTGTTACAAGTACAAGGGGATCACACTCCTCAGCCTCCCTGGTAAGGTCTATTCAGGGTTGTTGGAGAGGAGGCTCCGTCGGGAAATGGAATCTCAGATTCAGGAGAAGTAGTGTGGTTTTCGTCCTGGCTGTGGAACAGTGGACCAGCTCTACACCCTCGGCAGGGTCCTCGAGGGTGCATGGGAGTTCGCCCAACCAGTCCAGACTGTGTCCCTCGGGGAGTCCTGTGGGGGGGGTGCTTCGGGAGTAAGCGGTACCGAACCCCCTGATACGGGCTGTTCGGTCCCTATACGACCAGTGTCAGAGTTTTGTCCGCATTGCTGGCACTAAGTCGGACTTGTTTCCGGTGATAGTTGGACTACGCCAAGGCTGCCCTTTGTCACCGATTATGTTAATTAATTTTATGGACAGAATTTCTTGGTGCAGCCGAGGCATAGAGGGGGTTCGGTTTGGTCGCCTCAGTATTGCATCTCTGCTTTTTGCAGATGATGTGGTTCTGTTGGCTTCATCAAGCCGTGATCTCCAACTCTCACTGGAGCAGTTCGCAGCCGAGCGTGAAGCGGCTGGGATGAAAATCAGCACCTCCAAATCCGTGACCATGGTCCTCAGTCAGAAAAGGGTGGCGTGCCCTCTCCAGGTCGGGGATGAGATCCTGCCCCAAGTGGAGGAGTTCAATTATCTTGGCGTCTTGTTCATGAGTGAAGGAAGAATGGAACAAGAGATGGACAGGCGGATTGGTTCAGCATCTGCAGTGATGCAGACTTTATAGCGGTCCGTTGTGGTCAAGGAGCTAAGCCGAAAGGTGAAGCTCTCAATTTACCGGTCAAGATCTGGGTGAAGTGGTTGGGGTGAGGGAAGTCTGGACATCCCTGCTAAAGCTACTGCCCCTGCAACCCGACTTTGGATAAGCGGAAGAAAATGGTTGGATGGATAAATTTCCAGTTGATCACAGTGATCAGCAGCGTGGTTATTTCCTCGATCAAACATGGCGGAAATGTGGGTGACAATACCCAATGAGAGTCTACCTTTTCCTGCTCCACTTCTGTTTGCAAGTTGTGGAAGTAAGCAGAAACTCTGCGTCCTCGGTTTTCCCGCTCCATTGCGAGAAGTCACTTTCGACTAAGCTGTCCTCCCACGAAACCCATCACCGCATTGGCGACCCCTCCTCGCCCAGACTCTAGCCCGGCGACAGAAGCGGCCGCTCCGCGAGTTCCAGCAGTGGGGCGTCCACTGAGTTTCTCCAAGAAGTATCACACAAGTGATTGTGAAAAGCATAAAATGCAAGCATCAGTAAAGCAGCATCAGTAAAGCCTGTCACTCACTGCTGCCAGCACACATACATGCTGCTACGTACGCACTATTACTATGTAGCATTAGCCGTTCGGTTCATAATAACATGGGGAAATTCTGATTCAAGTGCTTTTTCTTTTGTCTGTTTATTTTCCAATCCGTTGGTTGATTTTGGCACAACAAACCGATCCAGGGAAACTTGTCTTTTTCTGTTCAGAAAAAAAAATCAGAAAGTGGGATGTCACATTGTCATTTGAAAGATGACATGCTCTATTGGCCAATTTGCTGCACAATTCTTTTAATCATTATTTGATTACAATTTTTCAAATGTTGCGTATGGATAGCCAACCAAAACAGTAACCCTCCTGAAAATCGGTTGAGAAATGAGCAAATTATGACTTAATTTCAATGTCTACACATTGCCTTCTATGGTAACGTCGCCTCTGCCCATATGGCTGCCACGTAGGCATGTCAGTTAGCCGGGCTGCTACAACGCGCTGGCGTAGCTAGTGTTCTAGAGTTTGACGTGATTACGCCGACATTAACAGTTCGTCTTAATTAAAGAGATGCTACAATACAATAAATACCATACATACTGTAAATAGTATTTTCTGAATGAAATTTTTTGAAAATGATTTCGTGACGTATTTTACCACATCACTCACAAACAGTATTAGATTTGTGATTGGATGATCGTGGATGTGGAGGCAGAACCTCCGACTATAACAGATTTATTTCTGCCTTGCACTGTGGAGCAGACAACTAGTTTTCAGCTTACCTCAAAGCGTTATGTACTGAGTCAGTGATCGTCATGCAGTGTGAGTAGAAGCACAACACAAATCCTTCCTTTTGTTCATCCATACCAAGACCGTTTGCAAACTGAAAATAATACGTAACTAGAGGTAGGTTTTTTTACGAAAATGTTGGAGGTAACCCGAATTGTTTGTAAACTGGGTCGTTCATAACGCGAGGTTCCACTGTATATCGGTCCTTGACTGGACGTAAATTCAGCCCTCGAATCCGATGCACTATTATTGTCCAGAGAGTGCAGGCCAGGTAGAGGGTAACCTACATATTTCCCCATTAAAATGAATGGAAATGCAATTCATCCGTTCCAGTCCTCCAAAAGACGCCACAATTTTTAAAATGATTTTTAAAAAAAAGACAAATTGTAAAATATAGTCATAAAAATACAATAGAAAAGAATGTAAAGCTATTAACTGTCTTTATGAATTATAATCAAGCCAAAAGTTGCACAAACTGAAGTTGAATTTGCATGGCTGTACCATTAAATCCGCCCCTCATGATATTTTTTTTGTATCTATCTCATGACAACCTACCTACTTACTATCTTCCCGACCTACCTCCAACCTACTATTTATCTACCAACCGACCACCACAAAGCTCACAACCTACCTACCTACCTACTAGAGGCTGACACGGGAGTGGATGTTGATTTACGCTCCCTCCCACAGAGACTGATCTCAATCCTGAGCCAAAATTATACAGAATCCCACTCCATCCTGCCCTTCGTTTTTTTTTTTTTTTACTCCCAGTCAATCCTGCTCCGTTTTTCTTCCTCATTATAAAATATGCAGTACATGTCTGCCTTAGTCACCGTAATAAATAGATTGAATTACTGGAATGATCAACAAACATAAGTTTCTTAACAAAAGCCTTATTAGTCCCTTATTATAGGAAGGTTTAGCTCGATGCTAAGGGAACGTTTTCAAATATTGATTTAATTAAAAATAAAATAAAACTGCATCATGCTTTCACTCCCTTCATGGTTTCCACTCCCGACAACTCTGCCATCATGGTTTCCACTCCGTCCATTCCCGGTGACTTTTGTTTTCATAGTCCCCGCTCTCAATGACCTTTGCTCCTGCTCCTGCCCAATGCTGTAATTGATGGTGAAAGTCACCCCCATTCCCACCCACGGGACCCAGTGAGAATAAAAAAACGTCAGCCTCTACTACCCTACCTATGTACCATCGAAACTACCTACCTGCCGAACTATTTAACTACCGAGGGTACCTACATACGTAGGTACCTACTAGACTTTACATCGATCTGATCGGCCTGATCGGTATCGACCGATAATTTGCATTTTATGGTCATCGGCTGATTGGCTTTAATGTCATAATTCGCCGATCCGATCAATGACTCCGCAAAAGACATTTACTCCACGTCGCCATCGTGTACAGTATATTTGAATCCAAAAGCTGGTTTATTTTTAGCCTCGTCACATGTCTTTTGACGTAGCACTGTAAATATATGACAGCTAATAAAGTTATTTTTAAAAAAAACATGTCGGCGGTGTGGGACAGACAACACATAATGCCCGGATCAGACTACAAGACAACTTTACTTTCACGATTGCACTATGTCAGATATCTGCAATAAAATATTGTATTCCGATACCACCACATCCAGTCTTTTACGATCACTGGGCTTAATCTTGTCAACTAAAACGCGACCGGATACATTCGATAACAACTATCGATCGTGTCGTGTGTATTATAAGAACAAAATGGGGAAAAACGTGTTCTGCTGGTCATCGGTGCTCGGGAAAGGACTTTAATTCAAGGATTGCTTGACGTATGTTCACGTACTTTTAACAGCTCGCAAACAGGCAACAAATCGTAATGTAGCCTAGCAAGCTAGTGCTAGCACTAACGGTTGTACCGGCGTTCTGTCGAATCATGGTCTAAAGCAGGGGTGTCAAACTCAAATTCACGGTGGCCCAAAATGAAAAATTGGGACAACGTCGCAGGGCAAACTCAATATTTAATGAAAAATCACTGCGGTGTGCATGTTTCCCTTCTCTGTAGAAATGTAGCATTAAAGTATATAATATGACAACAAACTTAAATTTTGCTTCAACACTGAATCTGGAATAAACAAAATTTAATATTATAAACATGAGAAATCAAATTTGCGATAAAAGACATCAGTGATATTTGTTTGTTGTTTTGTATTTATATAGATAACATGAATTCTTCTGTCTCTCCATCTTCTAATTATCTCTCCATCTCCAACTACCTTTCTTTTTTATGCAAATATTTTTTCAAAGGCCAACAACAAAACAACCAAAAAAATAAGAATGTCCTTCAATAAAAGTCCAAACTTCCACCTATTAAGTCCCTGCCTAGGAGTTGATAAAGGGCATGAAAAAAAATCAATTCAATTATGTTATATTCTTTGTTACAACCACATTGCTCCGCACACGATAAACAAGTCTGTTTTTCACTTTAGTGAACAGACAATCTGCCTCCCACCTGTCTTGGAAGTTAACCGTTTTCCATCTTTCGTTTGTCCATTTTTGGGAAGGGGAAGTGTAAATTTGCTCGAGGAGACTGGTAGTATAGTTGCTAACGACTGCAACAGAAAGGGAAGGGGCGCTCGCCGGTCTAGACTGATGGGCCAACACGCTAGCAAAGCATTCTGGGATTTGTAATATTAGTGGCTCATGTGCTATATACTGGCGGGCCAGCTCTAATACACATTTGATATGGTCTTGCGGGCCAAATATAATTACATCATGGCCGAATTTGGCCCACAGGCCTGAGTTTGACATATATGCTCTAAAGCATAGGTGTCAAACTCATGGCCCAGGGACCAGATGCGGCCCGCAACATCATTTTATGTGGCCCGCGAAAGCAAATCATGCTAGTCAACTTCCCTGCTTTTTGCTAAAATCTGTACCCAAACTTCAAATTGTCATAATAATAAACATTAATGTTGAGATATTGCATTTTTCTGTTACCAAACCCTTATTCTACAGTAACTTCAACAATACTTGAACAAACTATTATCCTTGTATTCTGATTTCAAAACTAGATATCCCTCAATTTGTTGTGTAATGGTAATAATATGTTTTGGTGATTAAACATTTATATGGTTTCACTGGGTGGCACGGTAGCCGACTGGTTAGCACATCCGCCTCACAGTTCCTCGCCTGTGTGGAGTTTGCATGTTCTCCCCGTGCATGCGTGGGTTTTCTCCGGGTGCTCCGGTTTCCTCCCACATCCCACGATCAAAACAGTTATTTCTGTCATGTTGTAATGTTGGTTTGATATGACTGATTAGAATACATGACCTTACAATATATTTTTGAAGAAACTCTGTATTGTACACAAGTATATACAGTAAATGAACAAGTCATTTAATTAGACACACTGCTCCATATTGTGATCGGATATCGTTTTTTTCAACTCGCTGATCGGTTCCAAAAATCTTGATCGTGTAAAGCCTACTACCTACCAACCTATGTACCATCTACCTGCACTGCCTACCTACTGACTAACCACCCATCTTAAAATCTATCTGCATCAACTACCTACTAACCTACCTACCATCTGTCCTCACTGCCTACTTACCTACCAACAAACTGCCCAACCGTCTTACCAACTAAACTACATATCTATTTGCACCACCTACCTACCACTTATATGCTATGCTGCGGAAACGCGTACAAACAAGACATGCACAACAAAAACATTGGAACAACTGCCATTTCTCACTTTGTGTCGGTGTAATGGCCAGGTGTCCCATTCCTTTAGTCCACATTAATTCAGTCGTAATAATAGTCATAAAAGTAGTATTTACCTCCTCTGGTTCATAGCGGGGTCTCCTCCGTTGTTCTTCCCGGGTCCCCAGCTGTGGCGGCGAAGAGGCGAGAGGGATCGCAGGCTTCTGCGCAAGAGACAGGAGCGGCGGGGCACCTCCGCCACTCTGTCCTTGGCCTCCTCTTCTGCGTCCCCAGAGACACCTCCCCCTCCTCCCTCTCCTCCTCCTCCTCCACCTCCTCCTCCTCCGACTGTGGTGGAGACAGAGGCCAGCGGGAGGACACTCTCCTCAGGGCTCCAGCTGCTACTGCCCAGGCCCTGGCTACCTTCGGGGCTGGAGCTGGACGTGCCCACACTGGCCGTGTCGTCCGTGGAGGAGCAGGAGATGGACACCTCGCTGGTGCTGTCACCACCCGTCACTGGCTCATCATTCTGTAACCATTTAGGTGAAAAGACATCGCAGCATTGCATCATTG
Source organism: Phycodurus eques (assembly GCF_024500275.1). Taxonomy (NCBI): domain Eukaryota; kingdom Metazoa; phylum Chordata; class Actinopteri; order Syngnathiformes; family Syngnathidae; genus Phycodurus; species Phycodurus eques. The sequence goes on from NC_084526.1 coordinate 21,922,272, forward strand.
TATGAAGTATTTCAATGGCAACTTCAAAACATGACTATCCAAGTAAGCATGCGGTCTTGAACAGAATATAGTCTGTGACAAATGACAGAAGTACACTGCATCGAGGAGGTCTTTCCTATTTTCAAATTTTTTTTGTCAATTATCACTCATTTAAAATAAATGATTGAAAAAAGATTATACAGCTTTTTACACGCTTCACTTATTTTTGACAATTTTCACTTTTTATTTCACTAAATGTTCAATCTTTTTTATTTGACAATTCCACAAATTTTTATTGCTTTGCTCATTTTTTGACCATGTTCAGTCCTCTACCTATTTTTTGACAATTTGCACTAATTTCTTACAACAATTTAAAAACCTTTTTTTTCTGACAATTTGCACTCATTTTTGACACTTTTTTGACAAATGTTCAAATTTTCTTACAATTTTCAGCTTTTAAATAAGAACTCCAATTGCAATGACATTTGTATTGTTTGTATGATCTCTTTCGATGTAAGTAACCTAACAACATACTTATGAGACATTATTTCAACATTGGTTGCCATTGTTGTGTGTGTCGCAGGGTATTCTAGGTAGTGACGTCAAAAGGGGGTATGCCCAGTATCCCCAGTGCTTTTAGCATTAGCTACCGTAGTAGCAGCGGCAGTGAAGAACGCCATTCAGCCTTTTCAGCCCGAGCTTGCATGTGTCAAAGACACGAGGATAGCGAGGAATTAACCAGTAATGAAAATGGAGATGAGAATGAAGATAAAGGGCATGAAGAAGCTCGAGTCATTTTTAAGTGCCATCTTTGCTGTTGTTGGCAAAAGCGATTGCGAAAGAGAGCATCCTGTAGAATAAAGAGCTCATTTCCTTTTCACTACTGACTGTGCTCACTAGAGTCATCAGGTAAAATAAACGTCCTCAGAGTAACTGTCACTATCTCCATAAAACACGATGTTATGTTTAACTGAGTAGTTGTGGTGCGTGATTGGCGAGTTTACATCAGCCTGTAATTCACTGTACACTTAGTTCTTTATCACATCTATTAAACCATAAAAAGGTAGATTAATAGTTAAGGAAGAAGCGGGTTTCTAAAGAGAGGATCTTGACGAGAATAAAAGCAAGAGTTAGTCTCGCTGACACCATTCATTTGAATGTGAGTAGGGTACACAAGCTTTGCTTTTTCATCCACAGGCACCTTATAGATTATGAATATCGTTAAATATTTATGTTTAACAATATCTGATACTTTATATACTGCTTATATGGCATGAGTCGGTGCAGTGGAGCGATTAAAACCCGGAAATGTATTCTCAATGCGAAGGAAAGCTTCTGTTCATTTACCGAGAAGCTGTCGCTAGGTGTGCGGCAGCCTTTAGCTTGGCAGAGGGCAGCAATTTATTTATTTTTTTAATGGATGGCGGTTTACAATATTGTGCAATACAAGTTTCAAACATTTAATTAATATAAGAGAGCAAACATCAACCATTATACGTCATCAATCCTAGAATGCTTTGAGCACGCAAAAATGGCGGCCACAAACAAAAACTCTTTTTAGAACTTAAAAGAAGAATTTATTATTTTTCCATCTTTCACTCATTTCTTTTGACAATTTTCATTCATGTTTTGAACATGTTTACATTTTGTGGATTTTCACTCAACCATTTCCCCCATTTTACTATTATCACTCATTTGTCGCCAATTTTCACTCGTTTTCTCAACCATTTTAACTGTTTTATCCAAGTGTTCCGTACTTTTTGATGTTTTCACTCATTTTTGACCATTTTCACAGATTATCTTCCTTTTTACTCTTTTTTTTGGTAAGTTTCAGCAATTTCTGACAGTGTTGCCTTGAGATACAAGTGACGCCACTCAGGAGTTTTTAAAGTTGCTTTTTTTGCATTGACTTGCGAGTGAAAACTTGAGATATGAGTGCTGTATGGTGGCAGCAAACTGAAATCAACTCACTTCACAATAAGCAGCAGTTTGGCAGATAGCGAAAAATCCATAAAAAAAGAGCCTTCAAGCTGTTTAATGTCTCTCCAGTTGTTTACTCTCAGACTAAAAATAAAACGAAGACAATTACACGTGTATTTAAAATTAAAACAACCAAACTAATTTTCCAAGAATTCTGTGTTAGTGACAACGCAATTTCCCCAAAACTACGGAAAAAAAGTCCCATAGAAAATGAATGGGGCACCGTGTCAGAAAGTTTAAAGTTGTTCCCTCAGACCAGCAAATGACATGGCTCCACAAAGCCATTACTGACTGTGGAAACTTCACACCGGACTTTAAGCAGCTTGACTTTTGTGCTTCTCCAGTTTTTCTACAGACTCTGGGACCTTGATTTCCAAATGATATGCAAAATGTACTTTCATCTTTAAAAGGGGATTGGGACCAGTGGGCAACAGACGAGTACTTTTTTTCCTTAGCCCAGCACAGACGCTTCTGACGTTTTCGGTTCAGGAGTGGCTTGACTCATGGAATATTACAGCTGGAGCCCATGTCATGCAGACGTCTCTATGTGGTGATTCTTCATGCACTGACACTAGCCTCAGCCCTCTCCTAATGAAGCTACCCCAGATTTTTGAATCGTCGTTCCTTGACAATCCTCTGAACGCTGCAGTCACTTGAGCACCTTTTCTGGCCACATTTTCCGTTTCCTCTTAACACTCTGTTAATGTATTTTGATATAGAGCTCTGTGAGCATCCAGCTTCTTTTGCAATTTCATTTTGAGAAGTTTTCTCCTTATTGAGGATGTCAATGATGGTTTTCTGCACAACCGTTAAGTCAGAAGTCTTCCCCATGATTCTGAAGCCTATTAAGCCAGACTGAGACCATTTAAAGGCTGATGAAAACCTCTGCATGTGTTATGCATTAATTAGCTGACAAGATTAGGACACAGGGAGGCTACATTTTGTGAAATACTGGATTTATTTTTTTTTCTTTCTGCCAAAATCATCAAAATTGAAACAAATAAAGGCTTGAAATATTGCACTTTGTGTGTGGTGAACTAATATAACATAAATTTACTTTTTTTAAAATTATTGAAATAAATGGACTTTCCCTCGATATACTAATTTTTGGGCACATAACTGTACTTGGTGTAGTGGGAAATGGGTGCTATTTCACACACTCACTCACTCACTCATTCATTCATTCATTGACTCATTCACTCCCACACACACACACACACACACACACACACACACAGAAAAACGGTCTATTAAGAGTTCATTTGGAGGTGGGAGCTCTAACTGGGCCTATTGTCCCGCCAGCTGCGCCACAAGAAGCCTGTCACAGAGACTTCTGTCAGGACAACCGGTAGTGAAAGGTGGGCTTTGTGGCAGCTTGGTCCTACTTCCTCTGGGAAGCCAGAGAAATCACGTGACCCCGGGGGTTTGTTCAGGCGAGTCAGTGCGCTGACGTCACTGTGGCTATCCCGCGCGCAGTTTGCCTTTATACTCGAGGGCAACCCACCCGCGCTGTTTTGAAAATGTCCTGCAGTTCTCCTCCAAGTCAGGGGTGTCACTATGGCTGGTATTGGCTAGGACACCAAAGTTTCCTCTGCATTTTATGGCCATTTCCGGTAGCTGTTTTTACAACCCCAATTTCAATGAAGTTGGGACGTTGTGTTAAACATAAATAAAAACTGAATACAATGATTTGCAAATCATGTTCAACCTATATTTAATTGAATACACTACAAAGACAAGATATCTAATGTTCAAACTGATAAACATGATGGTTTTTAGTAAATAATCATTAGCTTTGAATTTTATGGCTGCAACACGTTCCAAAAAAGCTAGAACTGGTGGCAAAAAAGAGTGAGAAAGTTGAGGAATGCTCATCAAACACCTGTTTGGAACATCCCACAGGTGAACAGGCTAATTGGGAACAGGTGGGTGCCATGACTGGGTATAAAAGCTTCCCTGAGTTGCTCAGTCATTCACAAGAAAAGATGGGGCGAGGTTCACCTCTTTGTGAACAAGTGCGTGAGAAAATAGTCTAACAGTTTAAGGAAAATGTTCCTCAGCGTACAATTGCAAGGAATTTAGGAATGTCATCATCTACGGTCCATAATATCATTAAAAGGTTCAGAGAATCTGGAGAAATCACTGCATGTAAGCGGCAAGGCCGAAAATCAACATTCAATGCCTGTGACCTTTGATCCCTCAGGCGGCACTGCATCAAAAACCGACATCAATGTGTAACGTATATTACCATATTGGCTCAGGAACACTTCAGAAAACCATCCATCAATCCATTTTCTGAGCCGCTTCTCCTCACTAGGGTCGCGGGCGTGCTGGAGCCTATCCCAGCTATCATCGGGCAGGAGGCGGGGTACACCCTGAACTGGTTGCCAGCCAATCGCAGGGCACATATAAACAAACAACCATTCGCACTCACATTCATACCTACGGGTAATTTGGAGTTGTCAATTAACCTACCATGCATGTGTTTGGGATGTGGGAGGAAACCAGACTGCCCGGAGAAAACCCACGCAGGCACGGGGAGAACATGCAAACTCCACACAGGCGGGGCCGGGGGATTGAACCTTGGTCCTCAGAACTGTTAGGCAGACGCTCTAACCAGTCGTCCACCGTGCCGCCCTTCAGAAAACCAATGTCAGTAAATACAGTTCAGCGCTACATTCGTAAATCCAACCTGAAACTCTGCAAAGCAAAAGCCATTCATCAACAACACCCAGAAACGCCGCCAGCTACTATGAGCCCGAGCTCATCTGAGATGGACTGATGCAAAGTGGAAAAGTGTTCTGTGGTCCGACGAGTCCACATTTCAATTGTTTTTGCAAATTGTGGACGTCGTGTCCTCCGGGCCAAAGAGGAAAAGAACCAACCGGACTGCTATGGACGCAAAGTTCAAAAGCCAGCATCTGTGAAGGTATGGGGGTGTGTGTGTTAGCGCCAATGGCATGGGTAACTACACATCTGTGAAGGCACCATTAATGCCGAAAGGTACATACAGGTTTTGGAGAAACATATCCTGCCATCCAAGCAATGTCTTTTTCATGGACGCCCCTGCTTATTTCAGCAAGACAATGCCAAATCACATTCTGCACGTGTTACAACAAGCGTGGCTTCGTAGTAAAAGAGTGCGGGTACTCGACTGGCTTGCCTGCAGTCCAGACCTGTCTCCCATTGAAAATGGGTGGCACATTATGAAGCGTAAAATACGACAACGGAGACCCCGGACTGTTGAACAGCTGAATCTGTACATCAAGCAAGAATGGGAAAGAATTCAACCGACAAAGCTTCAACAATTAGTGTCCTCAGTTCCCAACCGTTTATTGAATGTTGCTAAAAGAAAAGGTGATGTAACACAGTGGTAAACAAGACGCTGTCCCAGCTTTTTTGGAACGTGTTGCAGCCATAAAATTCTAAGTTAATGATTATTTGCTAAAAACAATAAAGTTTATCAGTTTGAACATTAAATATCTTGTCTTTGTAGTGTATTCAATTAAATATAGGTTGAACATGATTTGCAAATCATTGTATTCTGTTTTTATTTGAGTTTAACACAACGTCCCAA
>NC_084526.1:21930307-21962807 GCF_024500275.1 Phycodurus eques
CTTAATTCAACCTGTGTTATTATTAGTGGTCCCAGCACAAGCAATTAAACCCTATAGCGTGTCTATGGAACTTATTAGTGAATGAACACCATATCACATGCATGTTAGTCAAGTGGTGTACACTGTTAGATGTGTAATGTACTTCTAACGTGATGTATGTGTGAGCTGAGTGGTAGTTACGTTTTTTTTGTTTGTTTGTTTTTTACCTAAGATAGTAATCGCTAGCATGCTAATACTAACATCGAATGCTAACCGTTTACTAGTAGAGTACTCAACGAAATATCTATTGAATAATCGATTCTAAAATGATTTGATCATGACAGGCCTACAATATAGTGTTTATTTCATCGAATCCATTTAAGAAATGTTTACTCAGTGTTTCGCCCGGAACAAGTCAGCGTTCAGTAATTTCTATAACAAAATACAGACGTGCACTAACATTTGACAGCTCTGCAACAAACAGCGATCGCATTTCTGTTTACCTCCTGCCTGCTACGCAGTTTCCATTTCTCATATCAATCCATGCTCTTTTCTTCGAGTTATTAGAAATAAACGGTTCAATCTTTGTTTTGAGAGCTGCTGGCTGCTCAGAAAAAGGTTTTACTTTCTGTAAACTTAAAAAAAAGATGCATCGCATCTTTTAGCGGGGGAAATTGAGGAATCCATTGCCAAAAGACTACAGTTTCCGTCGCATTTGGCGATGCGATACCGGATATTTCGGACCCTCAAAAGATGCTTTCATATTGTCAAAATCAGCTTTTACCTGTGTCGCTGTTCTACGTTAAAGGTACATGGAATGGGGGGGGGTTAATGTTGATATGCTGAACTTCAGTCAACCTGTGCATTTTCCCAATTTGGTGAAATTGGCTAAAAAAGCTGATTGCCAGGACCAGGGTAAAAGCTTTGAGTAACAGGCACAGGCAAATAAATGATGGCTCTCCCTTTAAGTCTCCTATGCGCCATATTTTTGCGGAATCTATGCGAAAGACCTACCTGTGAAAAACCTACCTTTCTACTAATACTGCTTTTTTTCCCGCTCACGTTAAGCCTTCTACATGTCAACCAACGTTTACGTTTAAGTTGTTATATACTGTTTCTCGACTGAACCACATTGAAATGCAGCTCCAGGGACGTCATCCTCTTCCGAAATTATACGTATTGTCACCATTCTAAGTTTGTAATCTGTTTGTCCGAACATTTGGGCAAGTCAAGCAGTCGCCGGCGCTTATGAATATTAATGAGCAAATGTGACATCATTTGCGATAAGTGCTGTTCTTTAGGGGCATTTTCTTAACCCTTCATCTTGACCTTCCAAACAGAGGGCTAAGGGGGAGGGGAAAGATGATGGGGAAGCGCTCAGGGGAGGAACTGGGATTGACCCAATAGGTCACAACAGTCCCTGGCGCTGCTGCTGTGTCACTATCCGATTGCGGGATTGCTGTGTGAAAGTGCACACAGTTGTCCTGCTTTGCTGGGTTCTGTGGGGAAAGTCAAGCCTAAATCAATGGAGCAATGAGATCACAAATTTAAAAATATATATAGTATCCTTCATTAAACGAGTATTATGATAAGCAGCTTTTGTACATTTAAGGAAATAAAGGAAGAAACCACAACAGTCCAAAGCTTTCTTTAGTCATAGTACAGGCACAAATCGGATGACAATGTTTTCATTTTGCATCATTTCTGCGAGAGAGGAAGTTATTCTTTGTCCTCCCACAGAACATTATTGTCCTGAGAGGAAGTGAGGAAGTTTAAGGTCGTGTGTGTGTGCGTGTATGTGTTTTACACTGTGGGGAGCTGTCTGCTTTGTGGAAACAAATGGGGACGGCCCATTGATACACAGTGGAAGTGCTAAAGTCATACCGTTCCTCCAAAGTCGAAGTACAATTTTCAGCAAAAATACACCTCAAAAAACCTGGGATTGTCAAGTAAGTTTTACTTTTTATTTATTTTTAGTTAATGTTTCTTTTCACCCGATTTTATAAGTTTTTTACCCGATGTCTCTGTCCTGCCTGCTTAGTACATGACAAGTCAACCATACTAATAGTAGGAATATGACGAGTGGCTGCCATCTTTGTGGAAGTAAAAAAAATATATATATATATATTAGAATGAGCACTTTAATTGCCTCTAAAATCCCCAATAACATACCTTCACAAAAAAACAACAACAATTGATTATTACAGTACATACCTACTGCCCACGCTGCTCTTTTCATGAATACCTTTCAATTTGTGCTACTTAACTCGCCTTTTTAGAGCAAGTGACACCATTTGAAACATCATGGTAATTTTGGTGTCAACTTGGACAACCCATTGGAATTTAATTCTGTTCATAGACTTCAGCTCATCATTCAATACCATCATCCCTAAACAACTGATCTACGAACTGGACCAGCTGGGGCTCAACACGTCGATGTGCAACTGGCGGCTGACTTTCTGACAGGGAAACCGCAGGCAGTACGGGTCGGCAGCAACACATACAGCACCATCACTCTGAACACGGGGGCCCCTCAAGGTTGTGTATTGAGCCATCTCCTCTTCACCCTGCTGACCTATGACTGCACACAGACATACAGCTCCATCTTCTTCATCAAGTTTGCAGTCGACACAACTGGGGTGGGTCTCATCAGCAACGGGTACGACAGGTGTGAGGTGAGCCACCTGGCCGGGTGGTGCATGGACAACAATCGCTCCCTGAACGTTGAAAAAAACAAGGAGATTGTTGTGGACTTCAGGAGAGCGCACTCCCAGCATGCTCCCCTGAACATCAACGGTGCTGCTGTGGAGAGGGTGCGCAGCACCAACTTCTTGGGAGTGCACATCACCGAGGACCTCTTTCCTGGACCAGCAACACCTCATCACTGACCAAGAAAGCTCACCAGGGTCTCTACTTCCTGCCCAAGCTGAGAAGAGCCAGAGCCACGACCCCCATCATGTGCTCGTTCTACAGAGGGACCAAAGAGCATCTTGACCAACTGCATCACTGTGTGGTACAGAGCCTGCACCGCATCCTGCCGCAAGACTCTCCATCGCATAGTGAGGGCAGCTGAGAAGATCATCGGAACCTCTCTTCCCTCCCCGCAGGACATTTACAGCACCCGCCTCACCCGCAAAGCACTCCACATAGCGGGGGATGCCACCCATCCGTCACACAGCCTCTTCAGCCTGCCATCAGGCAGGAGACTGCGGAGTCTGCAGGCCAGGACTAGCCGACTCAAAGACAGCTTTATTCATCAGGCTGTCAGGAATCTGAACTCTCTGCCCACTCTGCCCCTCTACCTCTTCTGTCCTCTTCCCACCTGAACTCTTGACGCCCCGCAAACATGTAGATGCACACACACTCACAATACACACATGCACACAGACTCACAATACACGCATGCATACACACGCACGCACACACGCACACACACACGCACACACACACACCACACTCAGGGTCCCACTAACCACTTTAGCAGCATTGGGGTTTTGTCATCTAATTTATAAATCTGTTATTGGCCTTGGTTCTCTGACCTTAACTATGTTGCACACGTCACCTGACCTTTGATATTTACAGATTCAATTAATACTTTTTATACTGTATATACTATAGTTTATTTAGCTTTTATATTGATATTATTTGTACTGTCTTTTGTAGCACTGCGGGCCCTTGAGTACTGTAATTTCAATCCTCTGTATTTGTTACGCATATTGAAGAATTGAGAATAAATGTACCTTGTATAAGCAACATCAAACATGCGAGACATGAAAGTGATTCAAGCCTCTGAAAGCTGGCTTAACCTTTTGTTATTCATATGACAGCAGCATCGCAATTGCAAGTGTGTGTGTCTCCATCCTCTCGCACCTGTGCACCAAACCTTGCAGGCTAGTGCAAGTTTTGAGAGCTGTCTGTCTCGCTCTCGCTCTCTCTCTCTCTCTCACACACGCACACGCGCACGCACGCACGCACGCACACACACACACACACACACACAAACAACAGGTGACGAATCAGGGGATAGCACAATAGTGAAATTTCTTTTAATGTTACGTGATCATGCTGGCTGGATTTGCATGGTTAAATTCAATAAACAATGGTTAATAGCAATGAAGTTAAAAAATAACAAGAAATGATGTAATGGACTGGGTCAATATTTGTAGTCGTACTGCAAGTTACTCAATGTTCGCTCTGATGGTCTCAAGGCACTGCTGCCTGTACGGGTGGGAGACAGACAATGGCTAGTAATTGGTGGAGAAAGTCAGTTAAGGCAGATGGTAAACTGCTGTCATTTACAAATAAATAAGGACAAATTACTGCAAATTGCCGCTTTGCACAATGGTCATTGCACCGGACTATTGCAATATTAGTCGTTCGAACTGCTCTAAGTGCTAGAGGACTCTGCATCTTTTTGCACAATTGTTTTTTGTCAATGTCTTGATGTCCCCAAAGTGTTCTGTAAATTGACTGTCTGTTGTACTAGAGCGGCTCCAACTACCGGAGACAAATTCCTTGTGTGTTTTGGACATACTTGGCAAATAAAGATGATTCTGATTCTGATTAAAACCAAAATGGTAGACTTCCTGTGATTTTTCAGGCATGGGCTCTTGCGACTTTTGGTGTGATATATATGTGAATGAGATTTCATGTTGCTAAGGGAAACTGGCTTTGAGGGCTGAAAATAAAAGTTTTTGTCTTAATCTGGGAGGCTCTATGTTGTCCGTTTTGAGGGGCTTCAACGCAAAATGGCATTTTCACCAGGCTGAACACGCCTGTCTAAATCATTTAGGGATTTATAGTTGTTTAATGCTCTTTTGAGGGATTCCAGTCAGAAGACCATTATTTAAGTGGGGGATTTTTTTTCCCCCATCCTCGACTGCGACTGGAGGTCAACGGAACGGAACAACTGGAACGACACACAGAAATGCTTGTTTCAAGGCACATCTGTGAGAGACATCAGTAAAACCTAGCATGTCTCATGGGGGACGCAACGCGATGAGGCCGGTCTGTATTCAAAGCGCATTTCGAGTGCCACGGATCAAGACAACCACGAATCCCTCTTTTACAACACCTTCAGAAGTGTTGGACATCATCATAAAAAAGGAGGCCACATCCAAGTCAGGAAGAAAATGTATGTTGTTAAGAGAAGGGAAAACCAATACAGAGAAGATATGATCCCGACAAATGAGGAAAAATGAGGGGATAAAGCAGCCATCAGGTCTTGCTATCACACAGCACCCTCCTTCCATTTTCATAGCCCGAGTCACTACCTTTGTGTTTTCTCCAGACAGACACAGATTTCAGCTAAAGCCTTCCTTTATTTCCCCCTCTTTGGTTCCCCAGCCAGTTATCCTCAGAGGACGACAAATGTTAAATCTGAGCAAAGCGCTCCATGACAACAAGGTTACTCCTTGCAGAGTTAGTGTAGAAGATAATGGCTACAGACACATTTTTGAGTACATATGGAGTCTTCATAGCCCAAAAAATGATGACCCATATTAACGGGTTACTGTCCCAAAAAAATGTGCAAAGTCAGTGTCAAAGTCACAATAATGTACTTTTTAGAGGCTGCATGGACTCACAGCTCCCAAAAAAGAAGGCTAATATTCCAGAAAACAGCCAAAACAAAAAAACAATCACCTTAAAATGGCGGATTCAAACCAAAATGGCAGATTTCGAAAGCACCGCAGGATGCTGATGTTTTCCATTGTAAAGCAACACAAATCTTGTAATCTCTGTTGTAATCCACTCAATTTTAATTACCACCGAAGCAGAAAATGTACAATTGTGCCGACGAATGAATAGATACGAGCATGTCTAGCTTCCTGACGCAAACAAAACACATCATACTACTAGTATCCTAACGGAAGCATGCTTTCAGACATTTTGGGCCAATTTACAATGGACACAAAAAATTAAGAAAGAAAAAAAAAAAAAAAAGATTGCTTTTTTTTCCCCAATTGCAGTTGCTTTTGTGAGGCAAGCACATCTGCCTCACAGTAAAACAGTTCTGGGTTTGAATCTAGGCACAGATAGAACAAGGGTGTACGCATGCTTGTGTTGTTGGTTTTTTGTTCTCCAGGGTACTCAAAGACTGGCGACCAGTCAGGATGAACTCAGCCTCTCTGGTTTAGCCAGCTGGGATAGACTCCAAACACAGCAGCTTGGTGGAGCCTGAGGATAAAATGTTTCTCTGAGGAAAACAGGTTCGAAAAAGTCCAAACATAGTTTGAATCTATGTTTGGACTGCTTACATGTTCTCCCCGTGATTGTGTGGGTTTTCTCTGGGTAGTCTGAGACTGGCGATCCGCCCAGGGTGTACCCCGCCGCTCAGACATAGTCAGCTGGGATACACTCCAGCTCACCGGTGACCCTCAAAAGTGAAAGTATAATGGATGCCTGGGTGAATAAGTAAAAGGCTTGCATCTTTTGGATCAAGGTCTCAACCCTGAACTTGACCACATTCAACCTGAAGAAAAAATATCCAGCATCATTAGGACGCGACTTGCCGGGTTTGGCGTCCTAACAAGCAAACACCATGGTTAAGTCAATCAGAGGGCAGCTTATTAAGGATGCCTGGAGCTGATTTATCAGCAACTCTCCTTGACACCACTGTAAAATGTGTAAAAAGTTCATGCTGAACATTCTGAGGTCTGTTCTGGTATTCGATAAAAACAGTGTGGGGGCAAGAAAACACCTGCGGTCGATAACGGTGCAGCAGACTTGACCAAAGAGTATGAAACTCACAACTCAGCATCAGTTCTAGTCGCATTTGACACCACTGCTCTTTATTTCTTGTCTTATCTATTCAGCAAAATGACATCTGTTTCCCACCGCACATAAAAGGCAGTTTCTTTCTGCGCCTAACGCAGCTCATTGTTCTGATGTTTCAAGTTGTCCCCCCCACCCCCCGCGCAACGAGAGAAGGGAGTTAACGCCGAGGAGGACAACCTCGGCACTGGAGAAGGCGTCACCCGACCACGGTCAGGTGACCGTAGAAGGAAAGGTTAACACTTCGTATAAAGAAACTAAAATACATTAAAATAAAAAAAAACAAATGATGTGGAGTCTTCTAGCAATTAGAGCAGTTTGAAATTACTAATAGAACAATAGTCTGGTGCAGTGACCATTGTGCAAATGGCGCAGGGACTTCTCAACCACGAGTGGCCAGTATTGGTCAACAACAGCTATGCAAGTAGTGGGGGGTGGCGAGACTACTACAGTGAGCGCACGAGTAATGTATAATTGGCCCGACAGAGATGTGACAACAATCTTAAAACAAAATAATAATATAAATAATAATCCGGTCTGGCAGTCAGTCCAGAACATTATCTGAGCCGCTTATCCCCACGAGGGTCGCGGGAGCGCTGGAGCCTATCCCAGCTGTCATCGGGCAGGAGGCGGGGTACACCCTGAACTGGTCGCCAGCCAATCGCAGGGCACATACAAACAAACAACCATTCGCACTCACATTCACACCAACGGGTAATTTAGAGACTTCAATTAACCTAGCATGCATGTTTTTGGGATGTGGGAGGAAACCGGAGTGCCCGGAGAAATCAGACCTGCAGAAACAAAATTCTCTGATCTGATGAAACCAAAATAGAACTTTTTGGCCTGAAATGCAAGCATCATATCTGGAGAAGAAGAGACACTGGTCATCACCTGGCTAACACCATCCCTACTGTGAAGCATGGTGGTGGCAGCATCTTGCTGTGGGGCTGTTGTTCTGCTGCAGGAACTGGGCGACTAGTCCGCATAGAGCGTAAGATGACAGCTGCCAAATGTAGATAAATTCTTCAAGAGAACTTGGTTCAGAGTGCTCTGGAACTCAGACTAGGGCGTCTATTCACCTTCCAACACGACAATGACCCAAAGCACACAGCCAAGATAACAAAGGAGTGGCTTCAGAAGCAACCTGTGAATGTCCGAGAGTGGCCCAGCCAGAACCCGGACTTGAATCCAATCGAACATCTCTGGAAAGACCTAAAAATCACTGTCCACGAGGCTGCCCATCCAACCTGACTGACCTTGAGAGGATCTGCAGAGAAGAATGGGAGAAAACGCTCCAAAACAGGTATGCCAAGCTCGTAGAGACATAGCCAAGAAGACTTGAGGCTGGGATTGCTGTCAAAGGTGCTTCAACAAAATATTAAGCCAAGGGTGTGTATACTTAACGTATGTACCTATTATGTTTAAATGTTTACATTTTCAATAAATTTGCACAACTGTCTGAAAATCTATTTTTATTTTGTCATTATGGGATATTTTATGTAGATATTTTTTAAAAAAGAAAACTATGCTCAAATTAGCTTTAGAATAAGTCCGTAACATAGCACAATGTGGAAAAAATAAAGAGGTGTGAACACTTTCTGGTGGCACTGTATGTGCCCTGTGATTCGTTGGCGACCAGTCCAGGGTGTACGCTTCTTACTCTTACTAAAAGTCATCTTAAACTGTAAATTATCCATTGGTTCAACGACCATTCACACTCACATTCGCACCTATGGTTAATTTAGAGTTTTCGATGAACCAAAACATGTTTTTGGAATGAAACAAAGTCGGAGTATGCAAAGAAAACCAACACAAGCACGGAGAAAGAACATGATAACCTCACACAGGAAGGCTGGAGCACAAAGATCGAACGCTGTACCTCAGAAGTGTAAGCTAAACCAACTAACCACCGTACTGCACTGTACCAAAGTAAACTGTATGAGCTCAACACTATTCTGAAAGCCTGGCTGGTTTTGCATTTGGTCCTTGTTGTCATCACTTGACATCTAAGGTCCGAATCACAACTTGCAGTGGTAAACATTAAAAGCTAATCAGATGCTCAACATAAGGTACAGTAAGTGCCCAACTAACGATAAGAGCTTTGTTATGTGCAGTATGTATTAAAAAAAAAAGAGAATCTACAGTAAAATCACTGAGTCAAAAATGTAACAAAATGGCTAATAGGAATGTATTAATTGGGTTACGGGTTATGGAGCGACTGCGTACATGCCAGCGTCCTCACATTTCCGGTGCATTTACTTTTAAGAGTAATGTTGTTAGTAGGCATGGGCCGATATCAGATTCTCACGGTATGACAACCTTGAGCAAAAATACTGCGGTTTCACAGTATTACCCATATTCTATATCTAAAATGTATTATTTTGTAATATTTGGTTAAATAACGTTTTCCATTCAACATAATCTTTTATTTTTAACCAAAATATAGAATATTTGGTACATTAATAAATGCATACTATATTAAGTTAGAATAAATAAAATAAATAAGTAAATACTTGAATTCTCTCTCTCAAAAAAAACACTTGAAATATAAATTACAATATGTGCAATCTTATGTATAAACCTACAGCACAACAAAAGTAATAGATTTTATTCAGTCAAAAAAAAATTAAATGCAGTAACTTAAGCTACATAAATCTTATTTTTATTATTGTTGTTATTATTTGAACCCCGGTCCGCAGAACTGTGAGACAGATGTGATAGGCAGATGTGATAACCAGTTGTCCACCGTGCCGGCCAGTATTAATTCGATTACTGTATTTCAATGTTGACCCATACAGTGGGGCAAATAAGTATTTAGTCAGCCACCAATTGTGCAAGTTCTCCCACTTAATCGCTGCCAGCCTTCCCAGTTATTTGACTTCTAAAGCCGTCAATGGCAGTGAATGTGTTAAAAAGATGAGAGAGGCCTGTAATTTTCATCATAGGTATACCTCACTTATGAGAGACAAAATGAGACAAAAAAAAAATAATAAAATCCCAAAAATGTGTGTGTGTGCGGGTGTGTGTGTGTTGCTTCAGCTAATCATTATCCACTAAATGTAAATGTCCTGACTTGGTGCTAGGAGGGCGGGTTATCGTTCCATAAATACAACATACTTTTTTTCTGGCCTCAATAAATTTTCCTTGTTGTGGTAACACCTGCCGCGCTGCTCGCGAAACAGTGAGCTGCTGGCAGAATGGTTTATGATCTGTAGATGCACATAACTGAGACACTTTAGGGAAAGTTAACTATTTATTACATTCACTAGGCCGGGAGTTAACAAGCTAGCCAGCTAAGGACTGGAGCTAAACAGCTCGCTCTGGCTCGCTTGATCGAGGCGAAATCCTTTAAAACAGGTTACTAACTGGAGAACTGTAGTCCATGTCCAGACCAAGTAACAGTCCCATACAGATCCACATCATCATCATAGCCACAAAAAAAATGAGGAAAAGACAGAGAAAGATAAAAAAAAAAAAAATGACAGATAAAGCAAGTGAACATTTGGAACAAACGGTGCTTAAAATGGAACTATTAGTGTCATTTTTGTTTGTATTTCTCAGTGGGAGCACTTATTAAAAGTGCATTATGTGAAACGCCATGCATTTAAATACAGGTTGACTTCATATACTTTTGTGCTCTACTGAGCATAGTTTTTCTTGAGTGAAAAAGAGACGTGTGCTGGTTTTCTCATGTAAAGTGTATGTTATAAAATGATTTATTTATTAACATCGCAAGATATGGCGCAGGGCTTATTTTTTCATATTGTGCAGCCATAGATTAAAGTGTTTTGTTATCACAGTTTGTGGTATATTTAGGATTTAAACTAATAATATAGGGACAGGTTTTTGTCCCTAACCCCCGCAAATAGCTTGAGTTCACTGTATTCAAGGTTCAAAACCCCACAAAAACTGACATTATGCCAGAAAAACAAAGTTTTATTTGCAATTCTTGTGCTCTGTCTCGACAGAAATAGCATGCTAGTGCGTGAGAAAATAAAGGTCGTAGAGAGGAAGTCAATTATTTTTTTTAGGGTGCGTGATTCACTCTTAGCAAGACCAAGTAGCCCGAGGCCTCAAAGTCAGTGTGTCTGTCACATAGGGCAGTATCATTTGTACGTGTGGAAAGTCACAAGGCCAATTACCGGTAACTATTTTCACAAACAAAAGGGCAAGTTGACAAAGGGGGTTTTATCCTACAAGGAAGTTACCAAACAAACAATCATTGACATATATAGTCAGTTTGAAGTCACTGAAAACAGCAAGAAAGTGAATCTTACCTGAGTGTTGCACGTCGAGTGGCTGCTGGAAGGACGCCTCACCGTCGCGGTGGATCTACGAGGAGGGAGGAAACAGGAAGACACTGAATCAGCCTCAGCAACATGTGACACATGTCAGCCGGCGAGACTAAGAGATGCAGCGACCAGGAAGTGTCAGAAGGGAGGCGACTGCCAGGCACTGTGGTGACCGCTTTGCAAGTCCACAGTGTCTCCAATCCCGAGGGTTAGGGCGAAAGGCTCGGATGGGTTGGCCGTGAACACACAAGGCTTCTGATTTTTCCGTGGTCAGAACAGCTATACAACAGCTATGTGTGTTTGTGCGTGTGTGCATGTGCATGCGTGCGCGTGATAACCTTCCAGGGCTGGTTTTAGCTACAGGGTAATCAAACACACCCCTCCCAAAATTGAATGCAGAATTGACTGACAGCTCACTCCACAGACCATTTTGTGTAAAGATAATGGAAACAATGGACAACCTCTGGAAAATATTTTTTTTACTTTGTATCACAGCCATCTTTAAAATTCTGTGATGGACCTTTCACTTGAAACATTACATCGATTAGACTTTATTTTAAAGCTTTGCGATGTCAAGCAGGGTCAGGTGGTTTTTAAAGTCGGTGTAAATCTAGTAAAACATGGTTTTCAAGTCAACTCATCTTTAAAGTTTGTGATTACATGAAACTACATATTTTTATAAACTGACTTTGTATCCAGGTCAAGTGGCTTGACCACACAACATTATTTAATAAGAGTTTCTCTTATGGTCAAACGTTTATCAAAACCTGGATTTGGCATTACAGTAAACTGATCTTTAAATTCTGGGATGGACTCTACATGAAGCTTTGTAGGTTAAGAACATTTATTTCATATCACTGTCATCTTTAAAATCTGGGATGGTTTTTACATGAAACGCTACATGATTTTAAAAGCTTTGTTGGTAAGAGTCAACTGATCTTAAAATTTTGGGACAGAAATTATATGAAACACTGCATCTTTTAAACAGGTTTGTTACAAAGTTGTTGGTTGAGAACTGTTTTTTAATTATTATTTTTTAAATCAGTCAAGTGGCTTTTCTGATAGACATTTTAAAAATACTGCAATAGCTTTTTCATTAAACACTTCCTATTTTTTGAAAGGTTTCTTCTTCCCTATATGAGTTCTTTTTGGCTCACAACACCACAATCCTTATCAGGAGATGACACTGAGACATAGTGGTGGCTCATAGACCCCTGTGTGACCAAATGTAAACAAATGAGCTCTACTCTAAAACTTCACATGCTGTAACAACCCAAATACACCCAAAATGGGTGTTCCAAACCATAATGGCTGACTTCCTGTTCAATTTCAAGCATGGGTTCTAAAGATGTTTGTACATCCTGTGATTATAATAATAGAATTGGGTAGATGTGTATCTGTGAAACCGGTGTTGGGGGGCTAATTTTTTCCTAACTTCCCATGGGCTATAGCCCCCCTTTTTCAAGGCAAATGTTTGAAATGATGAAACTTTGACGCCTTGCACCACCCACAATAGATGATGTAGGCCAGCAAGCGGTCTGCGACAACCAGGCTGGGTCCTGGTACCAACCCACTGGTACCAGGACACACAGAGAGACTGAGCAAAAAATATTGTTCTGAAGGAATTTTTATTCTGAAAATCTGTTGTATCCACCTGTACCTCACGTCAAAGGGCCAACATCATATCTTTGTGACGCAAGATGTTTTGCAATAAGATATCGACCAAAACAAAATTATGGCGGAGACTGGACACACTTGTCTTGGGCAAAAAAGCTTTGCAATATAATGTCTGCAAATTAGTGTTGAGGTTTTTTTTTTTTTTCCTTTCTAATTCTCCAGGGGGGCGCGACTGAGTCAATTTTGGGGAGTTGTTTTGAGGCCCATTTCCCCAGGATACATGGACTTGCGAGCATTTTGAGAGCCCCTCAAAAGGCGATTCATTAGAACAATCATACATAAGCAGGTTTTTGTATGGCTTTAACAATGTGACAGTGTCCAAATCCCAAAAGAAACTCACCATGAAAACTAACTTTGTTCAGGCATTTAAACCTTTAATATGGCATACATCCCGCTACAATTGGGCTTATTTGTACACAACTATTTCTAATTCTCATGAGAAAGTAGGTATGTGGGCCAGCTCGCTGAGTCGTGATGTCATGTCAAAGTATAAAAATAGACTAAGACAGCAAAGTTATTGATTGAGCGGAGACCAAAGACAAAAAACAAGACCCACGAGTGTGAGCCTCGCAGAATGACTCCCATGTGAGGCAGCAAAGACTCACCGTTGAGAAACCATCTTCTATGGCAAGGCACCACGTAGCCCCCAAGAACAACATGAGTAGCCCGTGGGCCTGTTGTAAAAATAGCTCACTTTGATGCGACATTGTGATTTCCTTGGAAAGTTATCAGTAATTATTTGAAAATGTAAACGTAGAGATTTATAGAAATAAAGTGTTACATATTGATAGAAATGTTTCCTACCTTGTCAAATCATTGTTCAAAATTATTGTGAGAAACCATTAACATGATCAGTGACTTCACATAGATGAATCGAGTGAATCTAGTTTATCCTGCCTAGGGTCGCAGTATTAATTATTAATACTAACATATACTTAAGGCTGCACAATTAATGGAATTTTAACCATGATTGCAATTTTGGATGGCACGATTTAATGAGCCTGATCATCTGCGATTTTCTACATTTAAAATGCAGGCAATGCTGCATATGAAAAGTCCTTCATTTGCAGCAGTGCCCACAACCAAGTCAGCCAGCCACCAGGGGGGCGAACTTATGGTTAAGGCTTCATTTAGCACTGGGACGGCACTCCATGGCCAACTTCAAAATAAAACCTTAATTAGCATTGACTGCGTGTCACGGTAAGACACTATTAACAATCTCTACAGCAACTTTTCGGCTGGCCAGACCGCAATGAAATCAGGGAAATCACAGCTGTCGAGTTCTTTGCAGTTTGTGACCGTGCACGACTGACGAATGGTCAAGCAGAACAACGGAGACGTACCCTTCCTTGACAATTCACTATATTGACGGGGCTTTGCAAATGAAAAGTCGGTACTTACAGTCTATTATTATTGTGTTTCATGCATTAACTGTATTTTCTTCCATTAATGTGTAATTCGTGATTGCACTTTGTAATACCATATTTATTTAGTTAGCATTTGGTAAAGAATAATTTTTTTGGGGTACATTTATTTTTTCTATTATTATCTATCATTTATTCTTATTTAGAGATTAATTTCACACTGAAAACTCTTACATATTGTTTGTTAAAAAGTAGTGCAATAAACAAAGATTTTCCCCTAACGAGGGATAATCGTGATTACAATATTGATCAGAATAACTGTCATTATTACTTTGGCCATAATCGTGCAGCCCTACATACAATTAAAGGTAATTTGAGCAAATTTGTTACTTTAGAAGAGTGTATCAAACGGATAGCCCTTCACATAAATGAGTACTCAAGAAGTAGCTCTCAGTTTCAAAGAGGTTGATGACCTTGTTTACTCACTCGCTCGCATACATCGGGTCCCAAACAAACACACAGGCACACGCACGCACGCACGCAAACACACACACACACACACACACACAGATGAATGTGCAAACATCACAGAGTTGTGTTTGGATATCAAACAGACCCGCTGAGAGGAAACAAACATGGCAGATTAGGTGGTCACACATACAGTTGGTACGGAAAGTATTCACACCCCCTTAAATTTTTCACTCTTTGTTAATTTGCAGCCATTTGCTAAAATAATTTCAGTTATTTTTTTCCTAATTAATGTACACACAGCACCCCATATTGACAGAAAAAAAATCTGAATTGTTGAAATCTTTGCAAATTTATTAAAAAAGAAAAAATTAAATATCACAGCCATAAGTATTCAGGCACTTCCTGAAGAGCTCAGAGACAGAGACAGAATTGTGGCAAGGCACAGATATGGCCAAGGTTACAAAAAAATTTCTGCTGCACTTAAGGTTCCTAAGAGCACAGTGGCATCCATAATCCTTAAATGGAAGATGTTTGGGATGACCAGAACCCTTCCGAGAGCTGGCCATCCGGCAATACTGAGCAATCGGGGGAGAAGAGCCTGGTGGTGGCAGCATCATGCTGTGGGGTGTTTTTCAGCTGCAGGGACAGGATGACTGGTTGCAATCGAAGGAAAGATGAATGGGGTCAAGTACAGGGATATCCTGGACGAAAACCTTCTCCAGAAGGCTCAGGGCCTCAGACTGGGTCGAAGGTTCACCTTCCAACAAGACAATGACCCTAAGCACACACCTAAAATAACGAAGGAGTGGCTTCAGAACAACTCCGTGACTGTTCTTGAATGGCCCAGCCAGAGCCCTGACTTAAACCCAATTGAGCATCTCTGGAGAGACCTGAAAATGGCTGTCCACCAACATTCACCATCCAAGCTGACAGAACTGGAAAGGATCTCAAGGAGGAATGGCAGAGGATCCTCAAATCCAGGAGTGAAAAACTTGTTGCATCATTCCCAAAAAGACTCATGGCTGTATTAGCTCAAAAGGGCGCTTTCAGTTGATCTTTTTTAATAAATCTGCAAAAACTTCAAGAATTCTATTTTTTTCTGTCAATATGAGCTGCTGTGTGGACATTAATGAGGAAAAAAATGACTTAAATGAATTTAGCAAATGGCTGCAATATAAAAAAAAGAGTGAAAAATTGAAGCGGTCTGAATACTTTCCGTACCCACTGTATGCACACACAAAATGACGTGGCAAATGTAGAAGTTAACACTAACACAGCGTTCCAGCTGAAGGAAACCATCTTGAAATCGTGATGCATGTCATCTCCAATTTTTGCTGTACTTTGTTCTCTCTACATGACTCACGCTTATCAGTCAAGTGATTTTAGCCTCTCGCTGCATGGCACGCTCACTTCTTATTTAGTAGGGGTGGGTAAAAATATGGATTCATCAATGCATTGCACTGCGATTGGCTGGCAACCAGTTCAGGGTGTACCCTGCCTCCTGCCCGATGATAGCTGGGATAGGCTCCAGCACTCCCGCGACCTTTGTGAGGATAAGCGGCTCAGAAAATGGATGGATGGATGAATGCATTGCAATTCTTCGCCTCGCAATTCATTATTGATTCACCGCCTTCCCAGTGGAGGGAGCTGCAGCACCATGAAGCAAGCGACTTTGACTTTTAAATTTTCATTTTGAGGTCATTTTGGATTCCCCTGTAAATCTGGAACACAGGACAAGTACACTTGACCCACGATAACAGGAAAAGTACACTTGACCCACGATACACAATATCAACATGAAAACACGTCAGACGTCGCAAAGCTGTAAACAGAGTTAAAACAGCGGTTTTGGAGTCGTAGACAGAAAGAGTGGCTCTTGTATGTGGTGGTTAGACTTCCAGAGCGACTGACCCCTACATTTGTAACAATCACTTCTCATTTAATTTCTGACGAATGGGAAATAGTGTCAGATGTGACTAGACCCCTGCATGGAAGTCACACATGGAGCAATATATCGAACTTGTTGACGGAAGCAATCAATGAATGGGATTTGATTCAGAAAGTACCAGCAATCGTCACGATGCAGCAGATATGCTACTTAATTAGGTATTACTTAAAAACCTTGCAAACAATAATAATAATAATAAACATTGTTTACGTTTACATGCACTTTACCTTGTCAGTGTTTATATACAACTGTCATGTTTTTTTTCTTTTCTATACCATATGCATAAAGAAGTGAACATTTTTTATTACTTTAAAAAAACATGCCGTTACATATGGCAGATGGTATCAAAAATATTTCAGAGTCAAAATTTACTCACTTATTATTTGTATATTTGTACTTTTACTGAATCAATATAGGGGCATTTAAATTAATATTGAATCTAACTGAATTGCAACCTAAACAATTGATATAGAATCGAATGGCAAACCAAAGAATCCAAATCAAATCGAATCGTGGGGTTCTTAATAATGGCCAGCCTTAACCATGCATTTGCCCCCTGGTAATACTTTTATTGATATTGAAATCCTGATTAAGAAACAATGATTCATTTGTTTCAAAACTTTGCATGTATTTAATTACAAAAACTCAATTTAACTACTCAGGTTGAACTGGGGCCTTAATCTTGGTGGAGGGAATTGTGAACAGTTCCAAATACTAGTCAGCGTTAGCATAAAACCGTCGGTCTTTTAAAAGTAAGCAAAAAATGTCATAAAAACCCTACTCAAACAACTAAACTTTATTTTGTGTTAATCAGAGGCTTTTAAAATGGTGGCAGGTGTGTGCCGACTCGCATTTGATATGAGTTTGAATGTGACTCCTTACTTCTGAACACAGATACATCACACTTGTGCCTACACATTATCCAAATTGTGTATTTTTAAATCACCTCTTGAAATGATTAAATTTTTCACAATTATGTTTTAAAAGTTACAATTAGGGTTGGGCATCGTTTGAATTTGAGCGATTCCGGTCCCGATTCCAGTTCCTCGTTTCGATTACGGTTCCAAACGATTCTCGATTCAGATTATTTTAGAGGGCTGTGTAAAGAAAAGTTTGCATGGTTTAAATAAAGGGTGCCCAAATTATGAATATCCATTTTCTTAGCAGCCCGCGGCATAAACTAAAATGAACATTTGACTCGGGGATCGTTTAACTTGTTAGCTGCCTCAATGTTGGCATAGACGTATTTTATTGTTTTACACTCACCCAATTGACTTCACTGAACTTCTGTGCGGTGTAGGCTGAGGCTCGGAGCGGGAGGGAATGCGTCAGACTTGTACACATCGTGTTACACTGAGGTGACTGGTCATTTATTTTAACATAGTTTAGACACACTTTGGTTCGCCGCTGTTGAGCACGTCTGTGTACGTGTTCTTCTGACTGTAGGCATCGAAACTGGGAACTGAAATCTTTAAATTTGAACAATTCCGGAAGCACCGTAATGTTAGTCCTGGTGCCCAACCCTAGTCACAATGAAGGTGGGGGAAAAAATAAATGCCAGTCAGATATAAAAACACTGTGTGGAATTGATGACAGAGTGTTGTTTTTTCAAATATTGATGAATGAAGAAAAAAATAGGCAAGCAAAAAGGGCATTTTTGTCATCCAGGGCAAAAGCGGAGGTGCTTGAGCACCACTTTGGGTCTATGTGAGCTCGTGCCTAGATCTAGCTTATGCAGTTGCCATAACTGTACAATTTCAAACAGCTCAAAGGCATCCTGCCATTAGACAATGAGATGACATCAGCGCCAATGTCTGGTGTGATGTACAAAGGCGACAACACCGGGAGACGTGGTTGAGTGGTGAGTATTAACCATCACACCTTGCACCCGCAATTTCATAATACCCTTTCACATAGGTGTCTCCGTTAAACCCCTGATATGAATACAATACGTTACAAACAAAAAAAACTTTTCAAATAAACCTGACCTGTTTTGCACAGAAATGTCAGAGAAAGACAAAAAATTCAATCCTAATGGGCTACAATTGAAAATGTTATTATTTTTTCACGACAAATCCTTGCAATGATCATCAAACCTTCGACGCCTTGCTCTGCCCGCATTAGATGGTGTCGGCAAAAATAAAACCTTTTTGTTTAGTCTTGTCCATAAGTCTGGGATACCTCGTTCGGAATGGGGCTGAAAACTTGTGTCGGGGCAAATTTTATACTTTCCAGGGAGTGCTACCAACTGAGTTTTGTGTTGGCGGCCGTGTTGCGGACCCCCTAAAGTTGAACTAAACTCATTGTCAGGTTTTGTTTCTAAATACATTAAATATGTTTGAAGGTAAGTGCTTGAAAACATGCAAAGACTGAAAACAATTTAGTACCGAATTGTTGAGATATAGCTTAGGACTTTTTATTCATCTCGTTTGGCCGGACTTTTTGCGCAGGTCTAAATACTAGCCAGACAACAGGCTGGGGCGTATACTTTCTACATTATATATTATTATTATTATATATTATTATATAATATAGGCCGGCACGGTGCAGACTGGTTAGCACACCAGCCTCACAGTTCTGGGGAATGGGGTTCAAAGCCCAGCCACACCTGTGTGGAGTTTGCATGTCCTCCCCGTGCCTGGGTGGGTTTTCTCCGGGCACTCCGGTTTCATCCCACATGCGTGGTAGGTTGATTGAAGA
Organism: Phycodurus eques; assembly: GCF_024500275.1. Classification (NCBI taxonomy): domain Eukaryota; kingdom Metazoa; phylum Chordata; class Actinopteri; order Syngnathiformes; family Syngnathidae; genus Phycodurus; species Phycodurus eques. The sequence goes on from NC_084526.1 coordinate 21,949,516, forward strand.
CTCTAAATTGCCCGTAGGTGTGAATGTGAGTGCGAATGGTTGTTTGTTTCTATGTGCACTGCGATTGGCTGGCGACCGGTTCAGGGTGTACCACGCCTCCCGCCCGGAGATAGCTCGGATAGGCTCCAGCAGCCTGCGACTCTAGTGAGGATAAGCGGTAAAGAAAATGGATGGATTATATAATCTATATTCTATTATATATTATTATTTCATGCAGTGCTCATTCAGCAGGGCAGCGGAGAACCGAACAGGATTTGCCACTCCGCTGCTCACTGCCAGCCCGACAGAGGTGAGAGAGGCCGCCGGAGGTCCAGCACAACAGCGTTACGGGCGTCAGCCTCACAGTTAATGGTCGCATGTCGTGGGCGAGATAAAGGAGGAGGGTAAGAAAATTCCTCCAAGGGGACCAGTGCGCGGCTATGGCCACTTATGCCACACTCTTCGGCGGCCACAAAAGCGTATTGTCCCGATGAATTTCGGCACAGCGTATGGTCATTATGCCGGCTCAGAGGGCGCTTCTCTGCAGCCCAAGAGAGCCAGTGCAATGTGGGTCGCTTGGAATGCTCATCTCTCTGCTGAGAATTCCGGGGCGTAAGGGTTTTTAAGAGCATTTAGCGACACGCCCCACAGCATCTGGAAGCGGAAAGAATGTCTCAATTCTTGACCACTTTGAAGCCTGATTTCACATACTATGATTATTTTATTCATTCATTCATTGTCCGGCTTGTTTGCAGATCTTTTTTGTGATGTGTCAAATTTACAAGACATTTTTCTGGTCGGCGGCAGATGTGGTCGACTGGTTAGCACATCCACCTCACAGTTCTGAGAACCCGGGTTCAAATCCGGCCTCGCCTGTGTGGAGTTTGCATGTTCTCCCCATGCCTGCGTGGGTTTTCTCCGGGTATTCCAGTTTCCTCGCACATTGCAAAAACATGCACAGTTACTGAAGAGTCTAGATTGTCAGTAGGTATGAATGGTTGTTTGTTTATATGTGCCCTGTGATGGGCTGGCAACCAGTTCAGGGTGTACCCGCCTCGTGCCCACAGTTAGCTGGGATAGGCTCCAGCATACCCGCAGCCCGAGCATTTTGAGGCCCCGAAAAATGTGATTCATTAGTTATTCAAAAATACAATAAACAGTTCGAAGATTTTATGGTTTTTACAATGTGAAAGGTTCCGAATTCCAAAGAAACTCATAGTGAAAAAAGGCCATAACTTTACTTACGCCATTAAATTTTTTTATTTGGCATTGGTATTAAGTCAAACTTAAAGCCCCAATACTACGTCAGAAGCCAGAAAATTGCTTGGTCGACTTTTGTTGCCCGATTCATATGTGGAGCACTGAAGTGAGTTAGCATCCAACCTGTACGTCCGGTCAGCCAGTGAGCGAGCAAGGTACTGAATCCCCCACCCCCATCCCTTCCACACCCTCCTCTCAAAGCTGGAAGCTCAGGTTTAGAGCATATTTGTAGTACCAAGGGAACCTAAACTCTACCCAGTAAAACGGCATCTGCTTTAAAAATAAATCGACGGATAAGTATCATGCTTTGCTATAGTGAAAAAACTTAGGAAAGCACTGACTAAACCGTATTCATCCCGAGATTCAAAGGAACTGAAAAATCAACAATGTCCTGGCATGGCTAATGGATCATAACACTTGATAATGCTAAATTCATGGACGGTTTACTTAACCAAGGTTATTTTTAAAATATGCAAAAAACCTGTTTAACAAGGCATTTCAATCAGACGGCTGAAATAGCAACCTGTTTTGGTCATGCGTTCTTATAACCCGCTAAAAGAGATAAAAATGCAAATAACGCTAAAAAATATCAACAGATATGTTCCACTGTTGTCATACACAAATAAGTAATCCATCCATCCATTTTCTTTACCGCTTATCCTCACTAGTGTCGCGGGCTGCTGGAGCCTATCCCAGCTATCTTCGGGCGGGAGGCAGGGTACACCCTGAACCAATCGCCAGCCTATCGCAGGGCACATAGAAACAAACAACCATTCGCACTCACATTCACACCTATGGGCAATTTAGAGTCCTCAATCAACCTACCACGCATGTTTTTGGGATGTGGGAGGAAACCGGAGTGCCCGGAGAAAACCCACCCAGGCACGGGGAGAACATGCAAACTCCACACAGGTGGGGCCGGGATTCGAACCCCGGTCCCCAGAACTGTAAGGCAGATGTGCTAACCAATCTTTCACCGTGCCAGCTCAAAAAAGTAGTAATGTATGAAAATAAATTAAATTCAAACACTAGAATGAGGATAAGCGGTACAGAAAATGGATGGATGCATAGAATGAAGCACATTTTCAGCATTATCAACAAGCCAAATAAAATCCTACACTTTCAGCTTGCGTATGGCCGAAAAAACTACAAAAAAGTATTCAGATTTTTTTTTCTTCTTACGATGTGTGATTGTCGTTTTTGATTTGTTTGTTTAACAGGTTAGAGTTTTAAATTAGGGTTTCAAACCATGATTAGGATTTCAACTGTGTGTTAAGGTTTGAAGTTAAGGTTAGGGTGTTAAGTCTGAGTTTGGCTATAAACAGCCATCCATTTTCAACACCTGTCATCCTGGTTAGGGGCGCTGGAGCCTATCCCAGCTGACTTTGGGCGAAAGGCAGACTACACCCTAAACTGGTCGCCAGTCAGTCGCAGTGGTTATAAACAACGGTAAGAAATTAGTGTTTCAAGATTGGGCTAGTGTTTCAAAAAATATTTAGGTTTTCAAGCCAGGGTTTCAAATTACGGTTGAAATTTAGTTCAAGGGTTTCACGTTAGCGGTTTTAAATTTGGGTGTCAAAGAAGTATTACGATGTCTTCTGTTATTATTGAGGACTTGGCTATTGCATTCAGCAGCCAGCACACAGAATTGCTCTTTGCATGTGTAACACCTCCCTCCTCACTTTAGTCACTTTCTAAATTAGCTGCTGATGTCAGCTCCTGTTTGAGGTGAAAGGATGAGAGAGAGAGCGCAAAGAGTTGAAGAACGTGAGCGAGAGAGAGAGAGAGAGAGAGAGAGAGAGAGATCCTAGCGTGGGAAAAAGACATGGAGTGGTGGCGGTGGGCTAACGTCTTCCTCCCGCCTCGGAATAGCAGCTGGTTCTGGCTCTGGGCCACATGACTTGACTCCAGCTTGCATTTCAGATCCTGCCGTCCTGGTGCCCGTAAAACACCATCATCATCATCTTCTTCATCATGTAGTTTATTAACACGGCCAACTGTCAATGCATTTTAACGCTAACTGGCATGTAGACAGCTAGACGGAGCTGGTGAGCTCTCTGCGCTTTTTGGTACATCGCAATAGTGTATTTGTTCCTTGTGAGGGTTGAAGGTGAAGTGACGACAATACCTTGTGGAAGTTTGAAGCCATAACTCTGACTTGAAAACCCATTTGAAAACGCTTAACTCGAAATCCTGAACCGGGTTTGAAGGCTTATTTCGAAACTAACCCATGTTTGAAAATCTAATGGAAAACCCTAACACTGAGTTTATCCTAATTAAAAACCTGAACCTGAGTTTGAAAACCCTAAACCTGGCTTGAAAGCCTTACAACCCTAACGCAGGCTTGAAAATCCTACCCCTTGTTTGAAACACTAATCCGGATTTGAAACCCCTAATAAAAAGCCCTAACAATGACTTGAAACCCTCGCAATTGGTTCATCCTATTTGACACCCTAACACTGGGTTGAAAGCCTACTCTTAGATGCTAACGCTAGTTTGAAAAACTAACCCAGGCTTGAAGCTCTAATTTGAAACCGTAATGCTTGTTTTAAATTTTTAACCCACATTTGAAACCAGAATTTGAAAGCTCAACTTGAAATTTCACCGTCTTGAAACCCTAATCTTGTTCTAAACATTAACCCTGATAAAAAATAAATAAAAATATAATCATTTGAAACCCTGACACAGATTTAAAATCCGAACCCAGACTTCAAACCCTATCTTTATCTTTAACCCGGTCTGTAAACTTCCATCTCTCACGCCCCACACTGCTGCTGTACGTGTTCATAGCCTCGTCACTTCCCGCCTGGATTATTGCAACTCTCTCCTGTTTGGTCTCCCCTCAAGTGTTACAAAAACTACAGCTTATCCAGAACTCTGCTGCCTGTATTGTCACTAGTTGTATTGTCACCTCCACTCACCAAATCACTCCAGCCCTGCAACAACTCCACTGGCTCCCTGTCCAATACTGCATCCAATATAACATACTGATCTGCACCTTCAAGTTTATCAATAACTTCGGCCCGGCATATCATTATTTTTATTTTTTTTGTGGTGTAAGTGTGTGCTAAGTGAGTGATTAAGAGGCATGGCTCCTGCAGGTCGGGCCCATGAGGCCGGATAACCACCGACGAAGAGGGCCACCACACCGACGCCGGGGGCCCCCCCACCCCACATTCCCGCCAGCACCCACTACCCGCCCCTGAGTGTGGGAGGTGGACCCCCCCAACCAGGCAGGGAAAAGAACCCCACAGCAGGCCCCACAGCCCGCAGGGGACCGCCCGGCTCTCCCACGGAAAGAGGAAGAGGTGACCGCAGCGAGACGCAAAGAACGGAGAGAAGAGGAGGAAGCAGGCCCGAGGAGCGACAGGGGGGCCCCACCGCCCCCAACAGCAGCCAGAGCAGGGGACCCAGGTGTCCCCAGCACCCACGGAACATGGGCGAGTCACCATTACACCACCAATACTCCCCAGGAGGTCGCCCCACTGGTTCCCCCCGACCCCTCATCAACCCTGTTCAAATACAAACTCAAGACCCCTATTCCAAACTGCCTATTCATTATAACATTTCCCGTTTATTTTGCTTTTGTTTTATGTTTTTTTATTATTATTGGATTATTTACCATAATTTCTCGTTTATAATGCACACCCCCCCCCAAAAAAAATTGTCAAAAGTCAATAGTGCGAAAAAGCTTTCACATTTTATGTCTACCATCTAGTGGTTATAAAAAAAACTGTACACTTTCATTCCAAAATCCCACCGCCATCTAGTGGTTATAAAAAAGGTTTAGCCTACACTTTCATTCCAATATGACAGGGTTACGTATGACCGCATATATGTGCAGTTATGCTCATAATTTTACATACCCTGGCAGAATTTGTGAAATATTGCTTCTTTTTTTTAATATAACTAATAAATGAACAACAACCATTATTAATTTCTTCATGGTTATGTTTTGTTTAATGATAATGCTTTTCTGAAATGCTTGACCGTTTAATTTGAATCCCATTAAAATTTTATTAAATGTGTTTCGCCTGGTCCTTCATGTTTTCTTGAAAGAATTGTACCCATTTTACAAATTCTGCTTGGGAAATCAAACATATGAGCAAAACTGTGTGTTTTCTAATTTACTAAATAAAAGTAGGGCTGTGAATTTCAAAATAAGAGCCAGTAAATAAAAACTAAAAAAAGGATTACATGTTCAAATAAAGTGCTTAACTTCAGAATAATTATTTGAAAAAACTAGCAAAATACAGCTAATACTTCATGTTTTGATCATATGGGTAGAAGCAAAATCATGCATTGTAAAAATGCACTCTACATAGGTAAAGGGTTTTCCGGAATTTTGAGGTCAACTTTGGGAGTGCGTATTATACATGGGTGCACATTATACACGATAAATTACGGTAATTTATTTTAACTACAGTCCCCTCCAAAAGTATTGGAACGGTAAGGTCAATTCCTTTGTTTTTTGTTGTATACTGAAGACATTTGGGTTTCCGATCAAAAGATGAATATGAGACAAAAGTTCAGAAATCCAGCTTTTATGTCATTGTATTTACATCTAGATGTGTTAAACAACTCAGGACCGAGCACCTTTTGTTTGAAGCCAGCCACTTTTCAAGTGAGCTAAAATATTGGAACAGACATGATTAAATTAACTTAAAGTGAATAACATTAAATATTTGGTGGCATAACCCTTATTTGCAATAACTGCATCAAACCTTCGATCCATTGACTTGACCAGACTGTTGCATTCTTCATTTGAAATGCTTTTCCAGGCCTTAACTGCTGACTCTTTCTGTTCTTGTTTGTTTCTGGGGGTTTGTCCCTTCAGTCTTCTCTCTAGGAGATAAAATGCATGCTTTATTGAGTTAAGGACCAGTGATTGACTTGGCCAGTCTAAGCCCTTCCACTTTTTCCCCTTGATGAAGTCCTTTGTTGTGTTGGGACTGTGTTTTGGGTCATTGTCTTGTTGCATGATGAAGCTTCTCCAGATTAGTTTGAATGGATTTTTCTGTAAATTACCAGACAAAATGGTATTTTAGACTTCAGAATTCATTCTGCTGCTACCATCATGAGTTACATCATCAATAAAGACTAGTGAGCCCATTCCAGAAGCAGCCATGCAAGCACAAGCCATGACATTACCTCCACCATGCTTCACAGATGCGCTTGTGTGTTTTGGATCATAAGCAGATCCTTTCTTTCTCCATACTTTGACATTTCCATCAGTTTGGTAGAGGTTCCTCTTAGTCTCATCAGTCCAGAAAACTTTGTTCCAAAACGTTTTTGGCTCATCTCTGTACTTCTTTGCAAAATTCAATCTCGCCTTCCGATTCTTTTTGCGGATGAGTGGTTGGCATCTTGTGGTATGGCCAGTATATTTCTTCTCTCAAAGTCTTCTTCAAACAGCGGATTTTGATACCTTCATCGCTGCCCTGTGGAGGTTGGCAGTGATCTCACTGACTGTTGTCTTTGGGTGTTGCTTCGCAGCTATCACAATGTTCCTGCCATCAACTGCTATTGATACAATGGGCCGACCTGTTCGTTAACTGTTGCTCAGTACACCAGTAGTTTCTTTCTTTTTTTAGGACATTCCAAATTGTTGTATTGGCTATGCCCAATGTTTGTGCAATAGCTCTGATTGATTTCCCCTCTTCTCTCAGCTTCAAAATGGTTTGCTTTTCTCCCAGAGACAGCTCTCTGGCCTTCATGTTTGCTTAACAGCAAATGCAGTTTGCACAGGTGAAACCCAAAGCTAAAAACAAGTACTATCTCATGTTTAAGCAATCAATCTAAAAGGCAACACCTGAGTAACTAGAAACACCCATCAGTCACGTTATTTTGCACACTTCAAAAGTGGGTGGGTTCAAACAAAAGGTGTGCTGTCCGGAGTTGTTTAACACATCTAGATATGAATACCATGAAATAAAAGCTGGAATTCTGAATTTTTGTCTCGTATTCATCTTTTGATCTGAAACGCGAATGTCTTCAGTATGTAACAAAAACAAAGGAATTGACCTTGCCGTTCCAATTCTTTTGGAGGGGACTGTATGTTTGTATGGCGACTGTGAGTGGCTTGAAAGGTGCCTATTAATAAAATGAATTATAGTTCTTATTATTATTTAAAGTGTAAACCCTCGATTAAGACTAGGGATGTCCCGATCCAACTTCCGATCCGATATCAAAATTGGAGTCTTGAGTTTTGACCGATACCGGTATCGGTCTGATCCGCTTTCAGCATTAATCATATATAATTTACTTATTTTGTAGTATATAAAATGTTAGAAAAGGCTTGATCAAGTGATATTACTCAGGGAACAATAAGCAAAAGTGGGTATAAGAAAAAACTCGGAGGGGCAGTGTGGTGTACCCAATTAGATACACAATTGCTGTAAAAAAGAAAGTCGAAGTCACGATCGAATATTGTTATTTTTCACAGATATATACAGATATACTAACAAGCAATATTTTATATTGCTTGTTAGTATATGTTTATTCAGCATGTGTACCAATATTCATTATTTTGAGAGATATAATTGCAGCTACTCCAATGCTAATTTTTGTTAGTTCATCAATGGTGTTTTTCATTCATTGAGTGTTAGTTTTGAGCTGGCGATTTTTGTTAAAAAAATTAAAAAAAACTTTGTCTGATGTATTTGAACATTCAATAAGTGCAATTAATTTGTTATGTCTGTTAGTATTAAAGTGCACTTCCACACATCCGGGCGCTGCTGGATAGAAGTGCTGGAGCGGAGCATTGCAATGGACTGCTTGTATAAGAGTGATAAAATCGGTGCTTTCAGATCAAGTCCGATCCCATCCTCCTGACATTGGACAGATTTTAAAGATCGGATCGGTATACCCCTAATTAAGACCCTACTTTGCACAGTTCAACCTCATTTGACATTCTAATACCCTACCTCAGGCTTGAAACCCTAACCCTGACTACAAGTTCTCAAACACCAGGAAATAGTTTGCCAATGTGTCGCTTCTGTCATTTTTCCATTTGACTTGAGTGTCCAAGAAGAAGTAGAAGATGGAGATAAGATGAAGGGCAAACACGTAATCAACGTTACCATCATCTGCAATCATGCCAATGAGCCCTGCTTGTCGAATGGAAAGGATGAGTGGCGCCATTATTGAATGGGAAGGCACGGACGAGCTACGCAAATAATAAACCAGCGACACACTCACTCCCTCGTGCGCGCAAAAATGACAGACACAGACACACACACACACACACACAAACAGAGCTTAAGCCAGGAGGAAAAAGTGAGGCGCATTGGAAAAAGAAAATATTCTATACATGCTGCTGCAACTTTAAATAGCTCAACTTTGGGGTGCAATAAGTATTACATTCAAAAGAATTTCAAAACAGCTTCAAACCTTACAGTGTTGTGAATACTTACTTTATAAATCCTAACCCTGACTTGAAACCCTAATTTAAAACAGTAAGACTTGTTTGAAATTGTAACATGAAAGTTTATCTCTAATGAGTAGGGGTTTAACAATTTATTTTAGCAAAGATTCGATTTGTATCACGATTCATTTTAGCAAAGATTTGATTTGTATCACGATTCATGGTTGCTGATTTGATTGAAGGGCGAAATAGTATTCATATATAGTCTGCATACTAGAAATTTCCTAAATTCCTTTCGTTTCTTGGAAGGGAATCAGGTAAAATTAATTGTGATAATTAAATAATAAGATTTTCCTGATATACTTGTATTGCTTTGGGAAAAACAGCAACTTACTATTATTTATATTTCAGCGATTTTACTGGTTCAGCCTGTTTTTTCTTCAAAAAGAAATGTTTAATTGGTGTTTAGAATTATGAGGAGGTCCTTGGAAAAATGTCTATATTGTAAGGAGTCCCTGGCTGGACCCAAAGTTTGAGAATACGTGTTCTAGGTACAGAATGGCAGCCACGCTTTCGTCAGACTGCCCCAGGGCAGCTGTAGCTACACAAGTAGTTCAGTACCACTTGGGTGTGACTGTGGAGTGAATGAATAGTGCGTGCAATGGTAAAGCATCTTTAAGTGCCTCGAAGAGCGCTATATAAGTGATATGCATCATTATTATTACCATTACACAGTCAAATACTAATGGCTGGAAACAAGGAAACGATTTTAGTAATAGTGTTAATAATACATAGTAAGCTACTAAACAAGTGACAAACCTGCTCTTTGTAAAACAATGAAGTGAAGCTTGAAAACAGTGTCGAATAATTTGTTGTCGCTAATTCTCCTCCTTTGTTCGACCAAGTTCCCACTCCTTGTACCCTGCTATCGTTCTTTCAAAAGCTACAAATATTCGACAGACGCACTTAGTCGCTCATTCAGCAATGCTCTCAGCATTTCACTTGTATACATTTTCACACGATAATCACATGAACAACACTATATTCACACTAGATCTCTGCTGAGTGATGCGTTGCTCATGAACGTGTCTCTATGTTAGCAGCTAGTGAGCTAAACTAAGCTAGCAAGCTTGAAAGGCTTCAACGTGCACCAAGGCGAGTCACACGCACGCGTCCAGATTGATAATTTCTTTCGTTCTAACTTTTCATCTGCCATCCACCAGACAGGTCAATAAAAGTGCTGAAAAAACAAACACACACATACTGTGGTGTCTCGGCCCAACCACTAGGGGTACTACAGAGAGGAATGTCTAGTTAGGGCTTATAGGACGAAGAAAAGATAGGAGGAAGAAAAGAGCTGAAGAAAGTAGCGTTGTGCTAACTGCTGTGTGCTAACTGAAAAATAAAGAAGTAAAAGGAATTAAAACAGTGTTTCTTGGAAATACAACACATCCACACCTCCATAAAAAGTCTGCCGTGCGTATTTCCAAGGCATTGTGTCCTAAAATTGATACAATCGATTGATTACCTTTTAAAACGATTTAAATTTATATATTTTCATCCGGAAGGCTAACTTGCCGTGCACAGATCGATCCAGTTGGACCAATGATAAATAAATCTAGACATCAATGTACTGAATGAATGATTACATACCTCCTAATTAGAAACCCTAATACTTATTAGAAACCGTTTTTCTTCTTTAAAAAAATAACCCTGGCTTCCAACTCCAATTTGAAACACTAACCCTAGTTTGAAACCCTGATTTAAAACCCTACCATGAAACCCTAATTTTGTCTTGATAATCTAATTTGTAAGCATTACACTTGTTTGAAAACCTTACTTTGAAGCCTAACCCTTATTTGATATCCTAATCCAGGCTTGGAACCTTCATTTGAAAGCCTAACCCTGGTTTGAAACACTAAACCCAAACTTGAAACACTAAATCTGGTTTGACACCCAGATTTGAATCCCTAACCCTGTCTTGAAGTCCTAATTTAACAACATAACCCTGTAATAAAGCTCAATTTGAAACCCTTAAAACTCCCAACCCTGGTTTGAGACCGTAATTTGAAATCCTAATTTGAAACCCTATTGCTTTCAACCATAATTTTAAACCAAAAAATTTATTTGAAATTTTGACTTGAAAGTCCAAGCCCGATTTAAAACCCTAATTTTGAATCCTAATTTGAAATCCTCACTTGAAAACCTAACCCTGATGAGAAACCCTAGTACTTGTTTGAATCCCTAACCTTGGTTTGAAATCCAAACTTGACAGCCTTACCCTAATTTGAGACCCTAAATCTTGGTTGAACCTTAACCCTGGTCTGAAACCCTAATTTATACCCTTAATTTGAAACTCTAACCCTGGATTATAAACATAGTTTGAAATAACAATATTTACTTGAAATCCTAATTTGAAAACCCATCCCTGATTTGAAACAAGAATACTTGCTTGAAATCCCGATTTTTGTTTGAAACCCTAATTTAAAATCCTAATCCTTTGTTTGTGCAACAAGAATTCCACCTAGAAGGACTATAATTATAATCAACAAGTCCCTTACCGCAGGGGTGTCAAACTCATTTTTGTCGCAGTTATGAATTCCCTTGGAGGGCCGCTACGACTGTGGACCCATATTAATGAAAGGTTACCTCATATACTGTAATTACAGTATACACAACACATTGATGATTAACTGCTTTTGAAATCAGAAGCCAATAAATACATGTTTTTCAACTATTAAATTTCTTTTCAAAGGGGGATTGGTAAAAAAAAAAAAAAAAAAAAAAAAAAAAATGTTTGCAAATATCGCAATGGTATTACACCAGAACACTATTAGCGATTTTGATTTGCTTTCGTGGGCCACATAAAATGATGTGGTGGGCCGGATCTGGCCCCCGGGCCACCAGTTTGACACCTGTGCCGTACAGCATCTCCAGTGGACACTAGTTACACTGGTGTATGTTCTACAGCTCTAAGCAGGGTTTCTGACTTTCAGAAGCTCAAGAGATTTCATAAAACGTTACTTTCACGGGTGGAACGTAGCGTGAAAGTGCAGTTAAAACCTCCTGGGCTTAGTATCCAACTCTGACGCTCGCAAATAAACTTGTCGGGTGGTCTTACCTTGATTAAAACCACATTGACGGCCTTCTCGCCCTTGGCACAGAGGCTGTATCTCCGCTTATAGCGTTCGTACATTGTCTCGCTCCCAAAAAAAAGAAAAAATATATCCAGAGAGAGCGGAGTGAAAGAAAAGCAGACGAGCCGAGCTTCACATCTGGACAAGGAGGCAGCCGCTGCACCCTCCTCCTCCTCTTTTTCCCCTCCCAAAAACTTGAGTACGGGCTCTGGCTGATTTGGCCCACCCCCTTTCCTGGGCTCAGTGAATGTCCCCCTCTGTCTCCTTCAGTTGACAACAACACTAGCTCGTATACAGTAGGACCGATGACACTTTGGCCATTGTGCGCTCAGTTGACACAATTAGGCCAGTGGGAGAGGGTCGACGCCCTCTAGTGGGTGGGGGAGGAACCCGAGGGAGGCTCCTGGGGGGGTGGCTCCTGGGTGGTGAGGAAAAGCAAAGTGAGCACATATGACTGAATGTGTGCTGCCAAGGGGCACCGGGTTTTCTCAATCAAGAGAACTAGAAGCGTAAACCCGTAATAGCCTTCCTGTTACATGAGTCTTAAGTCACCCTTTTTAAATAAAAAAAAAAACATGTCAATATAGTTTAGCAAGCGTAATCAACACATGAAATGCACCTTGTAATGGATAATTTAACTTATTTGCAAGTTGAAATAGGAAAAAGAACCAGGCACTGGTTAAATTGACCTAGGAACATTATTGCTTTTTCTGAGAATAAAAAAAATAATAACAGGAGGGTTAAAGTAAAGGTTGTGCAGTTTAGAATTAGATATGCTAAACCTATCGTCTAGGGGTGTAACGATTCGTTTGAGCAGTGATTTGAGTCGTATCATAATTCATGGTTGATGATTCGATTCAATGATGATAGTAGTTCATTTAAAACGATACCATGCGACGCGATTCAGTGGCGGGAAATCGATTCAGTAACTTTTTAGCCAAAAATGTATCCCTAAGCCACAAACCTAACCAAGGCTTGAGACACAAACACTGGTTAGCAAGCTTAATGTGAAACCCTTACCCAAACTTGAAACCCTAGTCTTTGTTTGGAACCTCAACCCAGGCTTGTAATCTTAATTTGAAACCCGAATTTGAAACCCTGACTTAATTTGTACAATTTGGAAATAGACTGCTGACAGTTTGGCCCTACAATTATTTCCTACGAGAAAAATTGTTTCCCCATCGAAACAAATCTGTGGTCAACTAGTTCCCATCCTGGCGTTAGAGCAGTTGCCCCCAACCACCAGTCCGCGGACCGGTACCGGGCCATGAGGCATTTGTTACCGGGCCGCAGAGAAAAAATGACCAATTTATATAATTTCTGTTGTATTGCAATTCGGGTGTCAATGTGTTTTATTTTGAAAATTGACCAGATCTTCTGCGCCGCACCAGCTGATGGTCTCAATGGACACGTCGAGACTGCACAGAACGCTTCCGTTTCCGGTCCCAGCCGGCTTCGGTTTACGGTCCGAGCTAAAAGAACTAAATCATTTCATAAACTAATTCAGTTAATTACGTTTACTGAAAAGATTTGTTATTTTGAACAAAACA
>NC_084526.1:22267807-22357807 GCF_024500275.1 Phycodurus eques
TATCATGTCAAGTTTTTGAACCAAGTGGAACAAAGGAAATGTATACCTATGTAAATAAAACACTAATATCGAATAGTTACAAGCTTTGAAAACTAAAAAAACAGCATAAAATGAAATAGAACTTACAACGGTATGCCCATTATTACAAGGTTACGAGAAAAGCCAGCACAAATCCTCTTAATTCCTACTATGCTAGCTTTCTGTTTGCAGATATTGATAGTTCTGACCTATTGGGAGCTGCACACACCTCATTGCACTGTCTCAATTGTGACTGCACAAACAAGTTGCCATGTAGCTGTAGATGAGTTCAATCGTAATCAGCTGGCAAGTCTTAGTACAGCTGATCAGTGGAATCTTGCTTATCTGGAAGATAAGCTGTGGAGAAAAAACTTGACGTGTTAGAAAAAAAACTACAATTTTGGAATCAGCATGCCAATTTTAGGTTTAATCAGCATAAAATTCTAACTCAACAGAAATGTTTTTTCAAATTGTTCCCCAGTGTTATCTTTGTGTTTTATCAAAATAAGACATTTGCAAACATCTGTTTTTACTTTGGAAAACAATGATCAACTTTTTTCCCTATTTTCTGACATGTATTGGACCAATCAAGTGACTGAATCATAATCAATTTATGAAAAAAAGTCTGTTTAATCTATTACTAAAATAATTATTTGCAACCGTTGTACGAATAACCTTTAATTGACATGTAGTTGAACCTGAAGGGGCCTCAGAAGTTTATATCAAATTAGTAGCCCTTCGGATTAATTAGTACCAAAGAAGTAGCTCTGTATCAAAAAGGTTGGTGACTACAACATCATTCCCTCTCGTGTAATATTGCGTAATTGTTGATTACTTGCTTTTGCTTAATCATTAAACAGTACCAAATAAACAACACAAATTGCTTCATAAACAGTAATCGGGAAAGAAATGATTTTGCAATAAACTTTAATGCCATTTTTTTTATCCGATTACTTGTTTAATCGATGAATAATCGATTCTACAAATATTCGATAGTGACAGCCTAGTGGACAGTCTACATGTCAAAGTTGCAAATCACTTACTACAGTGGACAGCTACCAGTATTTTATTTATTAAAAAAAAGGGTTTTGTCTATATCCGTGAGTCTTGTCAGAGTTGAGCGTCCGTCACTAGAATAGAGTCTAGATGTTGTGTTTTCCCATAAGTCACTACAGTAGACAGCTATTCAAAAGCTGTTTTTGTTTATCTGGAAGTCTTTTCATCATCTATATTTTCGTTTTGCTGCTGTAAACTGTGAATTTTCCCACTGTGGGATCTACTCCTTCTCCTCCTCTTCCTCCTCCCTCCTTCCTCTCATCATCCTCCTTCTCCTTGATGCAAGGTTGTGCCTCAGTCAAAACAGTGGACAGTTTAGATGTCAAATTTGCACACCAGGCATCGCAGTAGATAGCTGTTTCTCGTATGTGCATGAGTCTGATCTCAAAGTTGCGCTTCAGTAACTACAGTAGACATGATGTCAAACAAATCAAATCAAAGTAGGCACCTCTTCCAATTATTTACCATTGCATTTTTACCATTATGTCATCATTAATTACATTTTCTATATGTATAGAGAAACTGAAGTTTTAATGTCTAAAGGTGTCAGATTCAAATTGCGTGTATAAATCCCATTAAACGTATTTGGACGCTTATATCTTTGTCAAACCCCATTGGATTGATTGTATTGTATGTGTGTTTTCCAACTATTTGTCATTGTGTGAGTGTGTTTGTGTATGTGTGCAGGTTTGAGCTGATGCGCATGTGCTGGCAGTACAACCCCAAGATGCGTCCATCCTTCGTGGACATCATCGGCAGCATGAAGGACGAGCTGGAGCAGTCCTTCTGCGAGGTCAGTTTTTTCTACAGTGCTGATAACAAGCTGGCAGACGGTCCGGCTCCGCTGCCACACCCGCACCAACCACACCCCGACAACATGGACGGCATCCCGTTAGACACGCCACTGCAGATGCCACCCTCACCCAGCTCCCACCTTCCACCCGGGCCATCGCTAGCCCCCGGCTCGCCAACACGGCCCTGCACGGACAAGGAGCCCGTTGGGCACCAATCAGCTAACGGGTTGACGTCATCAACATCATCATCTTCTGCGAATGTGGCGGTGGGGGCAGGGGCACCGCCTAACGGGACCAGCTCAGTGGCCGCCATGCAGGCATCCCTGGACGAGCTTCCGCCCTATGCCCACATGAACGGGGGACGCAAAAACCAGCGTGCCATGCCCCTCCCTCAGTCGTCTGCCTGCTGATTGGACGGAGCAAAGACTCATGGGAAGTCAAACACCTATTCTGCTGTACTGCTACCCTTTTTTGTTGCTGCTGTTGTACCGGACGCAACACTGCCCCCTTGCTGCCGAAAAAAAACACTACGGAGAGAGTAGCTTGTTTTATAAATGCTTTGTTACATTTTTTTTTTTTTTTTTTTTAAGAGTGTCCTTCGGGGAGGATTTCGGTCCATATTGGGGCGGGCATTATGGAAGCATACTTAACGGGAAAAGAAGCACTTAAAGAGAGGGAGGTCCTCGATGTATGGATGTAACGGTTGGTACAGTAAGGACGTAAAAGGGTGCAAAAAAACAACAAGAAAACTCCATTTTGATACTTTGGTTTCCATTTTGATACTCTATTTTGTTTTCCATATCAAAATCTGAGCCACTAATCGTCGCAAAGTGCTGCGAATCAATGTCAAAACACTACAACCATGACTTTTCTTTCTTTTTTTTTTTTTTTCTATTGAGCATTTACAATACAAAAAATGTCAGGAAAAATAGTGAAAAACTGCACGAAAAATGACACAAAATGATGCGAATAGTACATACAAAAAACGGCAAAAATTGAAGCGGAAAAAAAAAACAGCTTTAGATACTCCTCC
Source organism: Phycodurus eques (assembly GCF_024500275.1). Lineage (NCBI taxonomy): Eukaryota > Metazoa > Chordata > Actinopteri > Syngnathiformes > Syngnathidae > Phycodurus > Phycodurus eques. The sequence continues at coordinate 22,270,709 of NC_084526.1, forward strand.
AACATTGTGCTCGTTGGTACGATAAAAAGGCTTGAAAACATTTAAAAAAATGGTGGGATACTTTCTGTACTGCGCCAAGGGAGGTCCTCCATGTTGCTCCCTTTGTGCTCATTGGTACGATAACAGCGAAAATTGCACGTAAGCATCCACAAAAAAAGAGAAAACTAGTTTTTGATACTCTGGACTCCATTTTGAGTCTTCATTTTGTCTCAGTGAAAAATGAAGACTCAAAAAAAATTTAGGCTCAAATCTGAGCCTCAAATTGTTGCTGCAAAGTGCGGCAAATTGACGTCAAACATCATGACTTTGTTGCTAGTTTTAAAGAGCATTAAATGAGGATCCATTTTTGGGCAGGCGTTACGGATACTTACGGGAGAATAAGCTGTTAAAGAGGGAGGTCCTCTATGTTGCCGGGCATTGTGCTGGTTGGTACGATAACGGTCCGAAAAATGGTGAAAAACAACGTGCCAAAACAACATTTTGATACTGCGGTCCCAATTTTGATGCTCCATTTAGTCTTAACATTAAAATCTGACGATAATTCATCACAAAGTGCTGCGAATCGACGTCAAAAGACTCACTCTCACTCATTAACATGAGCACAACTTTTTCTCAGTCGTTTTCAAGAGCATTTATGCAAAGAGGGAGGTCCAGCATTGTGCTCATTGGTACGTCAACAATGAAAAGCGGTGTGAACACCTACAAATAATAGCAAAAAATGATGTGAAAAGACATTTTTACACTCTGCTGAGGGACCTCCTCCATGTTGCCACCATTATGGTGTTTGGTACGATAATGAAAAAAATGGCACAAAAACCTACATTTTGTTCTCAGTGTTGCCATTATTGTGTTCATTGGTACAATAATGATGTATTGCTGCAAAAACAAACAAAAATTGCAGTAAAAAAGCATTTTGATACACCATTTTGTCTCTACATCAAAGTTTGAGCCATACATTTTTGGAAAGTGGTGCATTGTACTGCGATTCCATGTCAAAAAACTCCTAAAGTAAGTCTTGGTCATGTGATTAAGGTTTTTTTGTTTAGTTTTCAGTAGGATTTATACCAGTTTTTGTTTTTTTGCTTGTTGGTTTCAATAACAACAAAGAAGAACATGAAAATGAAAAACTGGGCAAAAGCCTACAAAAACAACATTTTGATATTGCGGTCTCCATTTTGTTACGCCATTTTGTCTCAACTTCGAAATCTGAGCCACAAATTGTCATGGTGGTTTTATTAAGGGTTTTTTCCCCCCAATGGTTTTCAATAGCATTTATGCCAGTTGTTTGTTTGGGTGTGACTTTTTCAACCTTCTTATTTGGTCCCCATGTTCATCTTGTACAGAGAAAAAAGACTAGCTGCTATTTTTCTTCTCTTGTGGTTGTAATATAAATGGTGTGTGTGTGTGTATAAAAAAAATAAATATATATATATATATATATATATATATATATATATATATATATATATATATAATGTGTGTGTGTGTGTGTGAATCTATGAGTATATAAGAGACCTTCAGGTTGAATTCATGAGCGTTTTCACTCCAGTTAGCCATGTTTTTTTGGTTTGTCTATTTTATTTTTTGTGTTACTGAGCTGGTTTCAAAGAATTATGCCTGATATTGTGTTGAGAAAAGAGTCCCAAGTTAAATCTCAGGGTTTTTCTTCCATTTTAGGATTTCATTACAATTGTTAGCTGCACTGCGCTCGATTTTCGCCACAATATCACAGTATATGTCCTCTCTCATTTTTAGGTAGCCTCTGCAGTCGTTCCCATGCTCGTAGTCACGTGTTGTGGTCCAATTTCTATATCACAAAATGGTCACCAACCATCAGTTAAATTCACTGTTTGTGGTCTTCTGGTTTTTAGGTAACTGTCGCGCTATCTTCTATACTTTCCAAATTTTACTAATCACATAAAATGGATGTTAAAGGTTCATCACTAAATGTACTAGCTTTCAGCTAACAGCCGCACGCAATTGACATTCCCAAATCTTAATAATAACCTAAAATGGACATTAATGGGTTTTTTTTCCCCGTTTGTTGTCTTTGTTTTCAGATAGTGCAACTGTCTCCAATGCCGGCTTTGTTTTTCTGACTCAAAAAACACTACATTGTTGACACACTATTTTTTTTTTCCACCAACCATCAGTTGAAATAACTTAAACTGTCTTAGTCTCTTGTTTTCAACTAGCCACTGCACTAGCTGCAGTGCTGCAGTGCTAGCTAATAAACTGGCTGCCGAGCTAGCTGGCGTGTATTCCTGACCTACATATTTGAGCCAGCCTCTTATTTTTTTCCAACTTAAAGCATTTTATTCCTTTCAAATAGACGTTTATTGTTTTTGTTTTTTTACAACAAATTACATATTTCATCCTTGTTATGTCCCAGACACTATATATAGCTTGTGAGCTAGCTAATGCTAACAAATGGCACATGCCACAAAATGCCTTTTTATTTATTAATTATTATTATTATTATTTTTTTTTTAAACGTAACATTTTCAGCTTGCGTCCAAGCTTATGCCTTTCTCAAATCATGACGGCTAGCTCACTAATGCTAACAAATGAGAGTACACATCAAGAATAGCACTACAAAATAGCAGCATACAGTTTAGGAATTGTAATCATCCCAAAATGGAACATACATTTTTTTTAAGCACAGTACACTTCACTTTTTTATTTTATTTTTTTATTTTTTTTTCGCGAGCGTCCAAGGCGCAGATAGCTTCTGTAGTAGCTGACCACGTTTAGTTTAGCTGGCTAGCTAGCTAAAGCTAATGAAGACATTAAGTCATGATGCACCCCTATCAATTTCAAATAAATCTCACAACAAAATGGCGGCGGAGTACAGTACATGGATGCTAATCAATGCTATTTGGAGGGACATGGGTTGCAGTTAGTGGAAACGACTAATGTTTCTGTTCCCTGGTAAAGTAAATGGCTGAATTAATTTATTTGTAACATTTATTGAAGAAATAATGACCAGCCCAGTTGTTTGTGTTTTTGTGTATGTAAATCACTGTACAGAAATAGCTGGAGACTTTTTCTATTTGTTTTGATACATTTTTGAGGGTTTTTTGCTACTTTTGGGGGACGGGAGAAGTTTTTTTTTTTTTTTCTCTCTCTCTCTCTCTCTCTCTCTCTCTCTCTCTCTCGTTCATCCATCTACCTCACTGTTGTTGTTTGTTTTGGTTTTTTTATTCTGATTATTATTATTATTATGATGCTTTAGCTTTACTTTAATTTCACCATTACAAACCGAACAGCAACACAGAAACATAGTTACCTTTTTGATGACAGCGCGGATAATTGACCAATCAGAATGCAGGAAGTGAACCTTGGGTCCGAGACTGTGATTCTAAACTGTAGGAGGCGCTGTTGTACTGTTGTACCGTCTACGGAAGATGTAGCTGGATGGAAATGGTCAATATTTCTGATCGTTCAATAAAAAGAGTATTAGCACCACAGCAAAAAGTAATAAGTCATTAGAGAAAATGAACACAGCATATAGAAGGGGAGGATACGCTGTAACATTACATAGGAAAAAGGCATTACGTTACTAGAAAAAAAAGCCAAAATATTATGAGAAAAGTCGCTATATTGTGAAAATAACATTGAAATATTTGCTATTAAAGCTAATATAATCAAGAAAAGTCGAGTTACAAGAAAAAAAGTCTTGACTACTAAATAAAAATAAAAGTAGTCGGAATATTAGCAGAAATAAGAAAAAAATCCAAAGTTCGAATTATACATTTATAGATGGTAATATTATATCTTCTTTTTCATAAAATAACTACACTTTCCTCAAATTCCGACTGCAGCGCTTTTGTAATATTCTAGTTTTTTTTTTACATTTTCATGATATGACTCTCTCTTAATATTTTGTTATTCTTCAAATTTCTGATTTTTTTTGGGGGGGGCGTCATAATATTTTGACTCTCCTCTGACAACTTAAGTTGTAGCATTATAGAAACTAATTCTTTTACAATTATGACTTTTTTTTGTAGCATCACAGCAATGAACAGCTCTGGTCATGAAAAAGACTTCTCCGGATAATACAAATGTATTTTAAATTTTGTTATTTAACTTTATTGTAACATGACTACTTTATTCTTGTCATATTAAGTTGTTTTTTTTCACCAAATATTTTATTTCCACAATGCTACTTGTTGTAATAATTTGACGTACTGTGGTAAAATTATGATTTTTCTTGTAATCTCCAACCTAAAACATTGTTGAATTGAAATTGACTTTTTGTCTCATAATATTTTGACTTTATTCTGACATTAGCTATGACTTAATGACTTTCCTAATTTGACTTTTTTCATGTAAATTAGTTCTTTTTTTTCTCGCCCCTTACAATGTGGCCCAAATACACTACAGGCATCATGACATATCAGCAAAAGGGAGAAAAGAGGATGTTATTTGTGAAATTGTAAAATAATGCAATACATCTCAACATTTTTCTTCTGCCCATGTTTCTGTTGCTGATTGCAAAAAAAAAAAAAAAAAAAAAAAAAAAAAAACCTATAACAGTCTCAAATCTTCGCACATTAATGAGTATGTGGAGGCACATTTGTATTCAACTGTACACATTTGAAGCACGTTTTAATGTCTTTACGACACAATGTTGAGACTGAGTGTGTATTTGGTGGCGGATATTTAGTTCTCCCCGGGGAGACATTAACGTTAACAGAGGCCTTTGTGACAGAGTGGACCACATCGCGTTTGGTTCGGTCGCTTGTTCAAAGATGAAAAACAATAGAATACTGGCTTTATGGCCATTTTGACTTGTTGCCATGGTGATCACCAGGTACAGCTGGTTCTTTGGTTTAAATGCAGTAGAAACATAGCTATATGGGATCCGATGGGGTTTTTTTTGTTTGTTTGTTTTTTACTAGTGGATGGCCTCGAGAATTTTTTTTTAAATTATTATTTTGACCTTTTCTTGCATCCATGGCCGATATAGTTTTGTACATTTTTCCAATAGCCTTCCATCAAAACGTTAGACGGAGGTTTCATTTTGAGTTTTTTCCCTATTTTGTTTTGTACATGTTTTCACATATATTCCAGAGGGTTGAAAATGTGATGTTTTCAAATTTATTCCAGAGGGTGGAAAATTATTGGCTGAAGGAAAAAGAGAATGTCTGTTTCTCTGGTTCTTGTTTTTTTTTTTTCTACATGAGAGTTAAGATGAATAAAAATGTAAGGAAATCATCATTGTCTTCTTTGAGCCTCTACAGTAAGGTATCTCCACATAATACAAATGTTCACACTACTATAGCTGCTTCTCCTCACTAGGGTCGCGCACTGGAGCCTATCCCAGCTATTATCGGGCAGGAGGCGGGGTACACCCTGAACTGGTTGCCAGCCAATCGCAGGGCACATACAAACAGACAACCATTCGCACTCACAGTCACACCTACGGGCAATTTAGAATCTCCAATTAATGCATGTTTTTTGGGATGTGGGAGGAAACCGGAGTGCCCGGAGAAAACCCACGCAGGCACGGGGAGAACATGCAAACTCCACACAGGCGGGGCCGGGGATTGAACCCGGGTCCTCAGAACTGTGAGGCTGACGCTCTAACCAGTCGGCCACCGTGCCGCTGGTCAACAACAGATATGCAAATAGTGCAGCGTGGTGAGACTACTACAGTGAGTGCACGAGTAATATGTAATTGGCCCGACAGAAATATGACAACAAACTCAAGACAAAAAGACAAAAAATTGCCAGCTTGTTGCAATGGAATTGTAGGTTAGCTGTTTAAGTAGATCATTGCAAGAAGGAAGAAGCTGTTGGAATGAATGTCTGCTAGTTCTAGTTTGCATTGATCGGTAGCGCATACCTGAGGGAAGGAGCCGGTGACCGGGATGTGGAGGCTCCGAGAGGATTTTGCACGCTCTTGTCTTAGTTCTGGTAGCGTGCAAGTCCTCAAAGGTGGGTAGAGGGGTACCGACAATTCTTTCAGCAGTTTTGATTGTCCGTTGCAGTCGGAGTTTGTCCTTTTTTGTAGCAGCACCAAACCAGACTGTGATGGCAGAACAGAGGACTGATTCAATGACCGCTGTGTAGAACTGCCTCAACAGCTCCCGTGCCAGGCCGTGCTTTCTCAGAAGCCGCGGGAAGTACATCCTCTGCTGGGCCTTTTTGAGGACAGAGTTGATGTTGATCGACCACTTCAGGTCCTGAGAGACTGTAATTCCCAGGAACTTGAAGGTCTCGATGGTTGACACAAGGCAGCTGTGGCGAAGGATTCCTCTTGAAGTCCACAATCATCCATCCATATCTATCTTAAAGACATATATCATCCGTACATCATGGCTGGCCTCACCACTGTCTTATAAACTTTGCCCTTCATCCTCGCAGCCCACCACCCCTCTCATTCATGCACATATATTCTGTTTTATTTCAGCTAATCTTAATTCCTCTGCTTTCCAGTGCATGCCTCCATCTTTCTAACTGTTCCTCCACCTGCTCCCTGCTTTCACTGCAGATCACAATGCCATCTGAAAACATCATGTGGCTCATCAACGTCTTTCCTCTATTGTTCCCACAGCTCTGCACATCACCCTTGTTCTTAAAAATGGGCACCAGCACACTTTTCCTCCATTCCTCAGGCATCTTCTCACGCGCTAGAATTCTATTGAACAAGCTGGTCAAAAACTCCACAGCCACCTCTCCTAGATGCTTCCATACCTCCACAGGAATGTCATCAGGACCAACTGCCTTTCCATTTTTCATCCTCTTTAATGCCTTTCTAACTTCCCCCTTACTTATCATTGCCACTTCCTGGTCCACCACACTTGCCTCTTCTACTTTCCCTTCTCTCTTTTTCCTCATTCATCAACTCGTCAAAATATACTTTCCATCAAGCTAGCACACTGCTGGCACCAGTCAACATATTTCCATCTCTATCCTTAATCACCCTAACCTGCTGCACATCCTTCCCATCTCTATCCCTCTGTCTGGCCAGCCTGTATAGATCCTTTTCTCCTTCTTTAGTGTCCAACCTGCCATACATGTCATCATATGCCTCTTGTTTGGCCTTTGCCCTGTGTCGCATCTCAATGTATTCCTTTCGCCTGTCCTCGGTCCTCTCAGTGTCCCACTTCTTCTTCGCTAACCTTTTTCCTTGTATGATTTCCTGTGCTGTGAGGTTCCACCACCAAGTCTCCTTCTCTCCTTTCCTGCCAGAAGATACACCAAGTACTCATCTGTCTGCCTCTCTGATCACCAGTGGTCCAGTCATCTGGAAGCTCCTCCTGTCCACTGAGAGCCTGTCTCACCTCTTCCCAAAAAGCTGCACAACACGCGTCCTGTCTCAGCTTCCACCACATGGTTCTCTGCTCTGCCTTTGTCTTCTTAATCTTCCTCCCCACCACCAGAGTCATCTTACACACCACCATCCTATGCTGTCTAGCCACACTCTCCCCTACCACTACCTTACAGTCGGTAACCTCCTTCAGATGACATCGTCTGCACAAGATGTAATCCACCTGCGTGCTTCTACCTCCGCTCTAGTAGGTCACCCTATGTTTCTTCCTCTTCTGGGAAAAAGTGTTCACTACAGCCATTTGCATCCTTGTTGCAAAGTCTACCACCATCTGTCCCTCCAAGTTCCTTTCCTGGATGTTGTACTTACCCATCACTTCTTCATCACCCCTATTTCCTTCACCAACATGTCCATTACAATCTGCACCAATCACGAATCTCTCTCTGTCTGGGATGCTCAGAACTACTTCGTCTAGCTCCTTCCAGAATTTCTCTTTCACCTCCAGTTCACATCCGACCTGTGGGGCATAGCCACTAATCACATTATATATAACACCCTCAATTTCAAGTTTCAGCCTCATCACTCGATCTGATCCTCTTTTCACCTCCAAGACATTCTGAACCAACTCTTCCTTTAAAATAACCCTGACTCCATTTCTCTTCCCATCGACACCATGGTAAAATAATTTAAACCCTGCCCCTAAACTTCTAGCCTTACTGCCTTTCCACCTGGTCTCCTGGACACACAATATATCAACCTTTCTCCTAATCATGTCAACCAACTCCTGAGATTTTCCTGTCATAGTCCCAACATTCAGTTCTAGGCTCTGTGCTTTCCTCTTCTCTTTCTGCCGAAGAACCCGCTTTCCACTCTTCTTCTTCTTTGACTTCGACCCACAGTAGCTGAATTTCCAACTGCGCCGGTGGCGGACGTTGTTAACCCGAGCCATGACCGATCCGGCATGGAATTCTTTGGATGAATGCTCATATTTGTTTGGCAAAGTTTTAAGACGGATGCCCTTCCTGACGCAACCCTCTGCATTTATCCGGGCTTGAGACCGGCCTACAGTTTGCACTGGCTTGTGCCCCCCATAGGGCTGCATTACCTTCAAGTTAAAATAACCTGTTAAAAAATAAGGGAAAATTGTTCATGTTAGGCCGCCAACTGTTTTCCGCGGGAAAAATTGCATACACTTATGTGTCACGAATTGTTTATAATATGGGTAAAAATAAATTATACAGGAAAACGTTTCGTCAGCCCACAGCATTCGATGGCGGACGTGACGTCATGGTAGGAACAAAAAAAAGAGAACAAAAATGAACATTTTAAAATGATTTTGTGTTGCAAGTTGTTTAAAACTAACAATGAGATTTTATAAAAATATATAATTTAGGAAAATTATCGATTTGAATGCAAGCCTCGGGTTTGGCCGTGACGTCAAGTATTCCCCCCCCCCCCCCCCAACAGTCGGGGTCAGTGAACCACACTTAGCTTTACGTTGTTTATACACACGTTCACATTTGTATTTTCACGACCCTGACATCCGTATCCCAAACATGTTACTTCGTCACACTTCAGGTAAGCGATTTATTTTGGTGTCTTTTCCCTATGGGTCTTGTCCCGTTAAGAGTGACGGACAGGCTAACTTAGCTTATTTTAGCTTGACCATGCTAGCATTAGACAGAATGCAGTTTGTGGACAGCACTTATTAAGGCTGTATAATAGCCAATTATCTTATGTTTAGTGTTAATGTACACACGTTCTTTTGCTCGTAGCTAAACACGGCGTAACTCTTGACATTTATTCGTTTTTTGCTGCTTTATTTTTTTAGCCAGAGAAGATGGTCTCTAGGGTTTTTCCTGGTTCAAACTAACCAGGTGGTGCTGTGCGGCTATCGCACGAATAAGTAGATTTAGTTTTCGTATTTGTCCAAGACCATGTATTAAACTCAAGAGTAGAGCTTCTGCGTACCGGATAAAATCTTTGTAGCTAATTTCCATCTGCAGTACCTGTGGCAGGTAAAACAAAATTACGAAAAGAGTAGAAACAAAACAAAAAACTAGATTTGGAACAACAAAACATATACGAGTGAGAGTAGAAAAAATACATTAGTAACATTACTTAAATACTATACGCAATTATACCCACATGTACAGTTATTTTTAATTGTATTTATTTATTTTTAATAACCACGAGCCGTAACACATTGCTCATGCAGCAGCTTGGCAAGTGGCCGCAATCTTGGTGGAATTTTCCAAAAAAATAAATAAAAAATTGAGTGACACATTCAAACGGCTCTAAAATCCTCCATAAGTAATACATTCATGAAAATAAAAATTGATGACTAAAGTAACTGACCTATTCAGCTGCCCACACTTCTTTTCTTCTCATGAATAATATTAAATGTGCGCTATTTAAGTCGAGTTTTGTAGGGGAAGTGACACAGTTTCAAACGTTCACAGTCATTTGGATGGGTCGGCCTGCAGAAGACTTTGGAATTTTGGCTCTCATGAGGCTGTGAGCTTAATGGTGGATATATTTGAATAAAACTTGTCAGCTCATCGGGAAAGGGGTTCACTGATTTACAAACAAAATGAAAAGATTGATAATTGCTGTAGAAATTCGTACGAGGACCCCAAAGATGTTGAATAATTGAGCTTTTCTGGCTGATTATGGACATTCTGTGCGGGTGTAGTATAGGCCAATTCACTTAAATTCCTAGCAGTTTTCAGGGTCTTATTGAAAGTAGAAACGAGTGTTTTCGCAAGCAGATGTGTGTGCAGCACGTATAGTACTTGTAGGATAAATTAACTTGCTCGTAAGTCTTCGGGTCGAGTTAAAAAAAACAAAACGGGTTCCCTTAAATTATCAGAGTGATTAATTTATTTTCACTACATCAGTAATATATTTGTTTGCCTCTTCCACTAACAAAGCATGAAACCCTCTTTTCAATACGTAAACTAGCTTACGGAGTCGTGTCCACCTCCTCCTTGCTGTCCCTAATGAAGTGGCCAACCCTAACAGCTCACTATTTGAATTCACCACGAAAGAAGGGGAAAAAAACAATTATCTTGTGTTTATGTAATTTGCTTTGCTTGTAGTTATTAGTGAAATCTCAACGATTGTGTCATCTTGTAGTTTTGACCAAAGTGTGAAAATTGATCAGACTACAAGAAAATTTGTCCCTCACGATGGCACTGTCTCAAGACTACTGCCATAAAATCTTGCCTTATCTCGGTCAGACACTGGCAACACTACATGACATGTATTACGATATCACCATATCCCCGCCTTTTATGATTATTGGGCTGAAACTTGTCAAATAAAACACTGTTGGGGGAGGTGGGACCTAAAAACATGTCACAGCTAGTTGATAACAACTGTTACCATGGCGACAAAAACACTAATGACTGCGGCAATGGATTTTGTTGAGGGGACAAAAGAACAAATGGACTGAAAACGTGTGGTGTAGCCACCAGGTGGAATGGAGAGGACGTTTTGGGCAGTCCATTCTTCAAGGATAGCTTGAGGTAATTCTTACGGACGTTTTATACCGCTCGCAAGCAGGAAACATAATGTTATGTAGCTAGCTAGTGATAGCACTAGCTTCTGTCATTTCATGCTCTGAAGCAAATATTCGGGTCATAAATAAATCTTCGAAGTATCCAGTCATTTTGCATAGAGATAGACGGACGGCGCAGATGAAACAGAGCTCAATCCTTAAAAAAACTGAAGTTTATGGCATAAACTACCACAACTAACTTTTTTCTATACACAGCAGAACCTCGATAGAACGGGCTAATTGAGGCTATACATAGTATGCTTGCAATTTTTAAATACGTATACAGTGTGTTTTTTTTAAGTTTAAATGCATTCTAAGCATGTGGCAGGGATACAATTAAAACCATTAAAAAAATATATAATATGGTCTCTCTGTAGCATGAACTTTCACTGATTGGACGAGAAATGGATTTTCACTTTTCACTCAAAGTCATTAACACTTACTGCCATGTGCTTTGCATTAATGTTATTCGCTTTCAACTGAATACCTTTGCTTCGCCTCTGTGTCCAGTCCTGAACTCTAGCCTCCACTTGTCCACTCCATTTCATGAGGCTTACGATTTCAAATCTGACAAATAAGTGCATCTCATCATTAAAGGTCAGAGGACAAATATTTTTTAAAATTTCTTGATAACTCTAGAACCCCTTTACAAACCACAGCTGCCATTTTGAAGTAATTATATGGCAGATATACAGCAGTTAAATCCATGAATAGTCTGCTTTTTGCATCCCGCAACTTCCGGTATTCGTCTCTTTCCGGCACTGTGATGTCACACAAGCCAAACATCCTGTTAATTCAGCATTGTGTGCTATTGTTCCATGCTGTTGTTCCCGTTCTTGTATATTTGTTGTCGTATGATTTAACAACGTCACGATGGTTTATTGTGTGGCATTTGGTTGTACAAATGGTTCAGGCAGCGGCAAGAGTTTTTTTTTTTTTTTTTGGCTTTCCAAGTGAGGAAGGGAATATGTGACCAGTGGATAGTGAACGTCACTCAACAGGGGAAGAAACGTGGTCAGCTATGGGTGCCTAGCCAGTATTCCAAACTCTGTGCCGATCACTTCGAACCGGCGTGTTTTGAGAAAGCATTGGATACACAGGTGTAGTTAGGCAGAGGCTGAAGCCAGCTGTGGTGCTAACTATTTTTCCTACGGCCATCGGGGCCACCACCGCCAGCAAGTGAACTAAATCTCGCATTCGCCACGATATAATAGCGAAGTGGGCCAGACAAAAGGTGAGCATTTCCTTGTATATACCTATGACTTTATTAGGGTTACTGTGTACTGGGGAGTAGGAAAAAAAGACACACACAGTACTTTTCAGTACTGTTGTCTGTACTTTTGCCTATATGACAAGCCAACAGACACATGGCAAAGACTTTGTGTGCGGTGTGTTCTAACGCTACTCGAGCGAGGGGCACACAATATATAGGAATACAGCATCCTATGTAAAAGCTTGTGCCGTGTCACTGAAACATATATGAATATATAATAGGTATAGTCATGCTAAAAAAATATTGGCACCCCTGGGGTTGCATTATTTCAAGCCACGAGTGTATAAAAAGACATGCTTTTGACATACCGTCACATCGAGCCAGTGGCCACTCTTTTTCTGTTGTACAGCTGCTACTTGGCTGCTCGCCGTCGTCACTGTCGGATCGGCTCAAACATGTACGATTTGGCAATGCCAAGATCAGTTGGGTGCTCCTGTACATCGAAATACTCCTCCACATATTCCAACACGTTGCTCGCCATTGCATATAGTGTGTAGCGTGCTGTGTTTATCAATTGCAATGTCACTTTTCGTAGTCCTCGCGGTGGATACAGTAACCATACCCCGGTGTCTTGAGCTTCGGGTATTTTCGGGGAAGACTCAATATGCGTCACAAAAACCTCATTTTTAGTTAAACTATGGTTGAAAACTTGCTGGAATTTACGTGCATGTATTACATAACACATAAACAATGCAAATAGGAATTTTAACTGACCCCATAACATCTTTGTCATCCGACCTTTAACATGGATTCTAACTTTTTGGCTAATTGCTGGGCTGTTTCACCTTCATTCGCCTTGAAAAATATGATATAATATAACAAATGCAATATAATATAGTACTGCTGAGGGTCTCATTGTTCCAGCTGAATGACTCCGTTTCATTTGACGGGGTCAAAAATCCCATCTTAGAAACAGGAGCAGGGTGAATGACAGCCTGAGCTCTGTGCCAAATGAGAAGGGTGGCAAGCACCCAGCCGTTGCGCCTGATCCAGGGAAATCCAGCAGACATCCTTGCCTTCCTGCTCAACCAAGTGCCTCTAAAGATGTTAATTAGTCACGGACTCACGGCAGTGTGAAGGGAAGACTTTTTCCCACTAGTGCAACAATACAAGTTTTGTATGCCTGCAAGACTCACCCTGTTACACTTTACATATTTTTAGTAGATAGAAGAATCATCCTACGTAAATCTCAATAAAATTAATGTAGGGATTTACAGGAGCCTTGTTTATGAGTCAGGACTCTACCTAACTGAGCTATAAAACGTTCATCATCTGACAGACAATATGGAAGAAAGATTCTTTTAAAATTTAATAAATATGAATTATTTGGGCGGCACGGTGGATGACTGGTTAGAGCGTCAGCCTCACAGTTCTGAGGACCCGGGTTCAATCCCTGGCCCCGCCTGTGTAGAGTTTGCATGTTCTCCCCGTGCCTGCGTGGGTTTTCCCCGGGCACTCCGGTTTCCTCCCACATCCCAAAAACATGCATAAATTGGAGACTCTAAATTGCCCGTAGGTGTGACTGTGAGTGCGACTGGTTGTTTGTTTGTATGTGCCCTGCGATTGGCTGGCAACCAGTTCAGGGTGTACCCCGCCTCCTCCCCGATGACAGCTGGGATAGGCTCTAGCACGCCCGCGACCCTAGTGAGGAGAAGCGGCTCAGAAAATGGATGGATGGATGGATGGATAATATAAAAATATGCACTTATTTTATGAGACTTCTCGTTAAAGCCTAAAAAACAGGATGTAATGCCCATTTATGATGCTTTTTTTCTGAGAAATTAGACATGCTTGGTTACATAAGAAACGCCAGTCATTTATTTGAAAAGCTACACATTTATAGTAAGAAAAAAAATCCATAATTTCCTTTTTCGACTGTTTAAGTCGTGACTTCCAACTGTTTCGGCGTAATACTGCACTGCAGTTACAATTAACACACAACTACTGCCAGGCTGCTCAGAGTATGTTTTCATAATGTCAGCGGTTTTACAGCTGTAGGCGGACTACTCCTAATTTTGTACGTAGTGAAAACTTCACGTTGCCCCTCAATGTTGTTGTTTTTATTCTTACAGAAAGACAATGATGGCATAAAATAAGAAGAAAAACGTTTACACAGCTGTGAAGAAGAGGAGAGTCCTCGTCAAAGATGGCCAGTGAGCTCCACGAGACCATCTTAATGGCCAAGCAGGAGCGCCACAAGAATCTCTTCCTCAATTACAGGAATCTCAACCATTTCCCCGTGGAGCTGCTCAAAGACGAGGGCCTGCACTTCCTGGAGAGGCTCTACATGAAGAGGAACTCACTCACCACACTGGTATACATTTCATTGCTAAATTGCTAGAAGGTGCACTCAAAATCAAGTGACGTTCACACCATAATTCAGATTTTTTTTTAACCTTATCAGCCCGACAATCTTGCACAGAAGCTACCGAATCTAATAGAACTGTGAGTATTATCATTGTCTATATATACTATACTGATTAGCAATGTTCCTCCACTATTTGAACCCTGCTGCAAATAGCGAAAATCACCCTCTAAAAAGATTTATAGTTGCCAATAGATGCCACAACATGGTGGAAAAGCACTGCTTTTCTATTAGACAGGGCTAAGGCTTGACTAAATGAAGCTCCTCACTTCAACCTAGTTTTGTGGCACCAAAATGCCACATGATGGTGCCAACGCAGTATTTTTATATTAGACAGCAGTGTGTGTGTGTGTGTGTGTGTGTGTGTGTGTGTGTGTGTGTGTGTGTGTGTATATATATATATATATATATATCTTTTTTTTAATATATATATATATATATATGTATATGTATATATACACATATATGTATACATATATGTATGTATGTATATATATATATATATATATATATATATATACATATATATACATATATATATATATATATATATATGTGTATATATGTGTAAAAGATAAATTGTTTGATAAATTGTTCAGTTGAGTTCACTGCCACTACACAATGCTCGTATCTCAAATTTCTGCTCGCAAGGCAAAGCAAAAAATCAACTGAATGATGGCTTGTATTTCGAAAAACTAGTCGGGTCACTCGTCAGGTCAGTCGTATCTCAAGGCACCGCAAAATATAGATCTATATTTTTTTGTCAACAAAAGCAGGTATCTCCAAATGTTTTTTTTTTTTTTTTTAATAGCAAAGATAAAAAGTTCTTGTTTTATGTAAAAATTAAGTGACAAAAATAGCTACTACTTTCATTGTACAGCCACATAAAACTACTACTTTTCATTGTACAGCGACAATATGGTGTTTTGACAACAAAGCGCTGTTTGCTTGTTAGTTTTTAAGTCGTCACTTTTATGTTCTCCTTATAGGTATTTGCATTCCAACAACATTGTGATTATTCCCGAAGGTGAGTCCTTCTGCATCATATATGCCCAAATAGGGGCAAATAAGGGAAGTTATTTTCAACATTTAAATGGACGAAAGTAAAATGGTCCTGATTTGTGGCATTGTATTCAGCAATTGGAAACTTGGCACGGCTGCAGTCGCTGGACCTGAGTAGCAACGCCCTGCTGCTGCTCTGCCCGGAGGTCGGACGACTGAGGTCTCTGAGACACCTCAGACTGTCCAACAACCAGCTCAGAAGTCTGCCGCCAGGTAAAACTGTGTTTCTTTTCCAGACTTTTTTTTTTTTTTTATGGCAGGGTTTTGTAAAGCACTGCTGTCACAGTTTGAAATGCTTTTTTTTTTTTTCAGGTTTTGTGTAGCACACTGCTGTCACGCTTTGACTCTGTGCTTCGTTTTCATGCTTTTGTCGCACATACTGCTATCGCATTCTCATTGTGTGCCTCTGCCTTTTTTTTTTTTTTGGGTAGCACACTACTGTGACGTTTTTGCTATGTGGTTCTTTTAGAGGATATTGTGTCGCACTGCTATCACGTTTTGTTACATTCTCTCCTGTACTTCCTTGTAAAGCTTTTGTGTGCTGTATGAGTTATAGATCGACTGAAACGTTTTAATTATATAATTATTATACATAATGTTTATGAAGTTAATATTTGCTGGGGTCACTTTTCAACTGCAATAGCCTGTTAGCCCAGTAGAGAGAAGCAGTGTTTCAAGTTACAACTTTAGCCGTCAAACAGAGCCTGTTTGAAAATTATGCATTTTGGTACCATAAATTTCCTAAATAGTAAATTGTGCATTTTAATGGATCATCTTTGGTGTATAAATTTCAATGCAAGTCGAGTTTAGTTACGTTTTTAGACATTTAATTTTTCAAACTGACATCGGGGTGAATGTGTTCGTTAAGTGTGTGTCAAGAACACACATTTTTTTGTTTCTAATAAAACAAAAATGTTCATTTTTAATTTAGTTATATCCATTTTTAATTGTATAATATCTAATTAATTGTAACTAAATTGAAATTAAATTATTTAATAAAATTGTTTTATATATTCAGGTATGTCAAATTATTAATTTTGACACTTTTCATTTGTTTTATTTTCAATATATCAATTAACCAATTATTTAATGAGATAAATGAATAAAAATGTAATAAAAATATTTACTACAGTTTATGTGTAAAGATGTTCATTTTACTGTTTTTCAACAATGCAATTGATCGTTTTTTTTAGGAAATTAATCAATACAATTCATGATTAAAAAATGAATACATGTTGCAACCAATGTTTATAAATAATTTTACATTCTCATTTTGTAATTATATTTAAATATAATTTGCCAAGTATTCTATCCATTTTCAATACCGCTTATTTTGTTCAGGGTCGCAGGGTGCTGGAGTCTATTCCAGCTGACTTCAGGCGAAAATCGGACTATACCCTGAACTGGTCGCCAGTCAGTCTCAGGGCACACATAGAGACGGCCTACCATTCACACTCAAACTCACACCGTCCCTGAGAGGAAACTGACCCACACTGTCTGCACCGAAGGGTACGTTTGGAAATTCAATCTGATGCTCACACTGCGCTCTGAGAGTGCAGTGTTTAGAGAGGCAGAGCACGCTCTTCCTCCCTGACACGCCGGCTACTTTGTCTCCTCAGTCAGAGCGGCAGGAGTCCGCTGTGGCACTCCCAGAGTGTGGCGCTCTTAATATTCAAACGGCATACTCCAACACTTCTCTGAGTTTCCAAACGTTCCGAAGTGTAGAGAGCACGCTTGGAGTAAATTTACCAACGAACCCAAAGTCAGGCAAATGTACCACCATTTATTTTACAATTTTTATTACTTACAACAAATACATTAACCAACTAGGTAATTAAGTTTAATTTAAAAATTAATTAAGTGAATAATAAATGGAAAAAAAATATATGTACTATATTTTCACGACCATAGGGTGTGCAGTCGCAGTTACGGGGTCTATTTCCGTTTTCAACACATACATAAGGCGCACCGTATTATTGGGCGCAGGCATGGTAAAACATACACTAGCTTAAAACATACGGTAGCATGCAAGCGACCTAAAACAATGTTTTTAAAAAGGCAGCGGGAGCAAAACAGAGTTCGGTTGTACTTTATTGTATTTAACAATGTACTCACGTTATTTTTTTTATCAATCCTCATCCACAAATCCATCCAAGTCCTCATCTTCTGTATCCAAAATGAACAGCTGGGGAAGTTCTCAATCAAACATGCCAAGTTCGAGTAAGTATCGTTGCCGTGCGAAAGCTCGAACAAGCATCCACAATCCATTCACAAATTTTGGCGTAACTCGCCCGGCGCTGCCTCGTAGTCTTAGTAAAGCTGTGTTCGCCATCTGTCATCCATGGCTCCCACGCCGCTCACTTCACTTTGAACGCCCTGTTTACACGGATGTCCAGCGGTTCATCAAGCCTCACGGAATGATGGCAAGCCCCGAGTTATGGTGACTTGAGACGCTTCTCCCGCCTGTTCTTTGCTCATTAATCCATTGCTCGCCATCTCGCCTTGTTTCCGTGTTTTCTTATTCTTTTTTTTCCGCGGAAACTCAGCTTCGTCTTCTTGACTTGGCGAAGCTTGTTTTCCTGCTTCCTCCACTTGCGAACCATGGATTCGTTGATCTCTAATTCTCTCGCGGCTGCTCAATTCCCATGTTCCTCCGCGTAACTGATACCTTGCAGTTTAAACTGTGCTTTGTAAGCGTGTCTCTTCGTAGGTGACATTTTCGGCGGTCCTTAGCCAAACCGATGTTGTTTTGCACAATGCACACCCCGTAAATGCTCCCAGTCAGTCAAGCAGTAAAAAAAAAAAAAAAAAAAACACCCCGGCGCGGGGCGTGGCTTTAGCGTCCTCCATCATGCACCCTCCCCTGTCCTCAGCCACGTTCGCTTGTCCTCTGTGTAAGCAGTGTGTCGGCAGGAAATACTAAAAAAAAAAAAACAACAAAAAGTCAAGCAGAACGCTCATCACACAACAACATTTATGGATGTTGGAACTCGGTGCACACATAAGGCACGCCGCATTATAAGGCGCCCCGTCCATTTTGGAGAAAATGTAAGACTTTTAAGTGCACCTTATGGTCGTGAAAATACGGTATACATTTACCTTTACCAATGTTTAGGGAAAAATGACTAAATCTGTGCAACAAATGTTACATGACTCTTGAAAATGTAATGCTCAATGGACCAGATATAAATTTTAACCAAAGGTATTGTCGTGTTTTGTTTCTAAATGCATTGAAAGAAAGTGGGCTGTACGGTGGACGACTGGTTAGCACAGCCGCCTCACAGTTGTGGGGACCAGGGTTCAAATCCGGCATTTCCTATGTGGAGTTTGCATTTTCTCCCCGTGGCTGCGTGGGGTTTCTCCGGGTACTCCAGTTTCCTCCCACATCCCAAAAACATGCACTGTAGGTTAATTGAAGACTCTAAGTTGTCCGTAGGTATGAATGTGAGTGCGAATGGGTGAATCGTTTATGTGCCCAGCGATTGGCTGGCAACCAGTTCAGGGTGTACCCCACCTCCTCCCCGCAGTTAGCTGGGATAGCCTCCAGCATACCCGCGACCCTAGTGAGGCTAAGCGGTGTAGAAAATGGATGGATGGGTGAAGATAAGTGCTGAAAAGTTGTACAAAGGCTAAGAACAATTTAGTACTGAATTGCTTCAAAGTCGTTTTCACCATCTCAGTCAGCAAGATTTTCTTACGAGCGCAGTCTATGGCTGTTCGCCGGAATCACAAATTACATAATAATAATAGCTTGGCAATTTATATCACAACGACATCAGAATCAGAATCATCTTTATTTTGCCAAGTATGTCCAAAAAACACACAATGAATTTGTCTCCAGTTGTTGGAGCCGCTCGAGTACGGTCAACAGACAGTCAATTGACAGAGAACACTTTTGAGACATAAAGACATTGAGAAAAACAGTCACTGAGCAATAAAGGGTGCAATTAGCCATCAACCGCTTCCTACAACCCGAAGAATGTGTTACTTGGGCTACAGTGTCTCTGCTATGGCGACCCGCACGCGAGCCACGCATCAAGCCGACATTGAGATGGACGGCTGCACTACAAAGTGGCCTGCAACTAACGGCTAGGCTAGTATGTATTAGCTGCTAGTGGGTTCGTGGACCACCGCTGGACTGGTGTTGGCTTCGTCAAATACTCCACAGCCTTGCTCTATGTGACACGCATAGATACACACAACAGAGACACTTAAGTTAACTGTTTATTACATTTGCTAGCCCACGAGCTAAGGAGCTCGCTTGACAGCGGTGGGGTCGTCCTGAATGTCAGCACCTCGCTCTGAGTTGTTGTGTGTGGGTCAGACACATGGTAAAGTTTACTGTTTATTACCTATAACCACAGTGGCACACATTATTCAGCCAGTAAATGGCGACAGACACTTGAGCATTCAGCGTACGGGCAAACAAATTTTATTGACAGTTGAAGGGCTGTCTATAGCGCTTTCAGCTGACACGCCCACACAGTCCTGTGGGTTGAGGGCCGGGCTTATTTGTCATGATTTCAGATCCTTATTTCACATACCTGGGGATTTTCTTAAATTCATTAACTATGGCTTTTTCAAAACATTCTTCTCTGTGGTGTGTCAAATTTACAAGATTTTTTTTGGGCCTCTATGGTTCATCTTCAAGAATGATGTGTTTTGTATGTTGCTGTACAACTAACGGTCAATTGTCTCCCTATCCCATCAAGAGATTGGCAACCTTCAGTTCCTGGAGACTCTGGATGTGTCTATGAACCAGCTGGTGTCGCTCCCCAACCGGCTGCACCGCTGCTCGTCCCTGCAGTACCTGAGCGCCGACCACAACCTGCTGAGCCACGTGCCACGCCACCTCTGCCGGCTGGCCCGCCTCACCCAGCTCTCCATGGCGGCCAACCGCCTCACCTTCCTGCCGCTAGGTCGGCGTCATCACAACTGCTGCCTCCCTTGTTTGTTTTTTCCATGAATATTCAGCAAGTTATTGTGTTTCTTTCTTTAGATCTGGGAGGATCAAGCGAGCTTCAGTTTGTGTTTGTGGACAACAATTTGGACCTGAAAGGCCTACCCTCATACTTGTACAACAAGGTCATCGGATGTAACGGGTAACATTTTCTTTATTTATACAAAGTGTTTTTTTGTTTGTTTGTTTTACTTATGAGTTTAATTCATTCTGTGACCAAATCCCGAACTTAATTTTAGTCATTCGTATTTCAAATCAATATTACCTTCTGAAATGTATTAAAATGCCAATAATCTGTTCCAGCTCCCAAAAAAAACACCACCATTTCTTGTTGCATTTTTAATGGAAAAGGAATAATACCACTGTATTGTACAACCCCAATTCCAATGAAGTTGGGACGTTGTGTTAAACATAAATAAAAACAGAATACAATTATTTGCAAATCATATTCAACCTATATTTAATTGAATACACTACAAAGACGAGATATTTAATGGTCAAACTGATCAACTTTATTGTTTTAGCAAATAATCATGAACTCAGAATTTTATGGCTGCAACACGTTCCAAAAAAGCTGGGACAGGGTCATGTTCAAGTGGGTCTTCTACACGGAGGCAAACAGTCAGAGGACAAATATGGACAAAGCGGATACAAAACTGGTTCAAGCAGAAGTAGCTGTTAGAGGGGCCTTTTCTGGAGACTAGTCTAACAAAACCAAGCTGTTAATCTATCCATCCATTGTCTTCCGCTTATCTGAGGTCGGGTCACAGGGGCAGCAGCCTCAGCAGGAAAGCCCAGACTTCCCTCTCCCCAGTCACTTCCTCTAGCTCTTTTCCGAGGAGATCCCGAGATGTTCCCAGGCAAGCCGAGAGACGTCTCTCCAGCATATCCTGTCCCCGGGGTCTGTCGTCCCCGGGGTCTCCTCCCGGTGGGATGTGCCTGGAACACCTCACCAGGGAGGCGTCCAGGAGGCATCCTAAACAGATGCCCGAGCCACCTCATCTGGCTCCTCTCGATGTGGAGGAGCAGCAGCTCTACTCTGAGATCCTCCCGGATGACCGAGCTTCTCACCCTATCTCTAAGGGAGAGCCCGGACGCCCTGCAGAGGGAACTAATTTCAGCCGCTTGTATCCGGGATCTTGTTCTTTCGGTCATGACCCACAGCTCATGACCATAAGTGAGGGTAGGAACATAGATCGACTGGTAAATTGAGAGTTTCGGCTTAGCTCCTTCTTTACCACAACGGACTGATACAAAGTCTGCATCACTGCAGACTCACTCGTGAACAAGACCCCAAGATATTTGAACTCCTCCACTTGGGGAAGGATCTCATCCCGACCTGGAGAGGGCAC
Organism: Phycodurus eques; assembly: GCF_024500275.1. Lineage (NCBI taxonomy): Eukaryota > Metazoa > Chordata > Actinopteri > Syngnathiformes > Syngnathidae > Phycodurus > Phycodurus eques. The sequence continues at coordinate 22,292,562 of NC_084526.1, forward strand.
TCGACCCTTTTCCGACTAAGGACCATGGTCTCAGATTTAGAGGTGCTGATTATCATCCGAGACGCTTCACACTGGGTTGCGAACCGCTCCAGTGAGAGTTGGAGATCACGGCCTGATGAAGCCAACAGAACCACATCATCTGCAAAAAGCAGAGATGCAATACTGAGGTCACCAAACCGGACCCCCTCTACGCCTCGGCTGCGCCTAGAAATTCTCTTCATAAAAGTTAGGAACAGAATCGGTGAAAAAAGGGCAGCCTTGGCGCAGTCCACCCTTCACTGGAATCGAGTCTGACTGACTGCCGGCAATGCGTACCAAACTCTGACCTCGGTCGTACAGGGACCGAATAGCCCGTATCAGGTGGTTCGGTAACCTATACTCCCGAAGCACCCCCCACAGGACTCCACGAGGGACACAGTCAAACGCCTTCTCCAAGTCCACAAAACACATGTAGACTGGTTGGGCGAACTCCCATGCACCCTCGAGGACCCTCCTGAGGGTGAAGAGCTCATCCACTGTTCCACAGCCAGGACGAAAACCACACTCCTCCTCCTGAATCTGCGGTTCGACTTCCCGACAGACCCTCCTCTCCAGCACCCCTGAATAGACCTTACTAGGGAGGCTGAGGAGTGTGATCCCCCTGTAGTTGGAACACAGCCTCCGGTACACCTTCTTAAAAAGGGGGACCACCACCCCAGTCTGCCAATCCAGAGGCACTGTCCCGATGTCCATGCAATGTTGCAGAGGCGTGTCAACCAGGACAGCCCAACAACATCCAGAGCTTTTAGGAACTCCGGGCGAATCTCATCCACCCCCGGGGCCTTGCCACCGAGGAGCTTTTTAACCATCTCGGTGACCTCAACCCCAGAGATAGGAGACCCCGCCCCAGTTACCCCAGACCCTGCTTCCTCATGGGAAGGCGTGTTGGTGGAATTGAGGAGGTCTTCGAAGTATTCTCCCCACCGATTCACAACGTCCCGAGTCGAAGTCAGCAGCGCCCCATCCCCACTATACACAGTGTTGATGGTGCACTGCTTCCCCCTCTTGAGACGCCGGATGGTTGACCAGAATTTCCTTGAAGCCGTCCGGAAGTCGTTCTCCATGGCCTCACCGAACTCCTCCCACGCCCTGGTTTTTGCCTCAACGACCACCAAAGCCGCATTCCACTTGGCCACCCGACACCCATTAGCTGCCTCAGGAGTCACACAGGCCAAAAAGGACCGATAGGACTCCTTCTTCAGCTTGACGGCATCCCTTACTGCTGCTGTCCACCAACGGGTTCGGGGATTTCCGTCACGACAGGCACTAACCACCTTATGGCCACAGCTCCGGTTTTCGCCCTCACCAATGGAGGCGTGGAACATGGTCCACTCGGACTCAATATTCCCCGCCTCCCCCAGGATGTGGGTGAGGTTCTGCCGGAGGTGGGAGTTGAAAATCCTCTGACAGGGGATTCTGCCAGACGTTCCCAGCAGACCCTCACAATACGCTTGGGCCTGCCACGTCGGACCGGCATCTTCCCCCACCATCGGAGCCAACTCACCACCAGGTGGTGAACAGTTGACAGCTTCGCCCCTCTCTTCACCCGAGTGTCCAAGACCTGCGACCGCAAGTCCAATGACACGACCACAAAGTCGATCATCGAACGGTGACACCCTTATGATTGAACATGGTGTTCGTTACGGACAATCCGTGGTGAGCACAGAAGTCCAATAACAGAACACCCCTCGGGTTCTGATCCTCCCTATCACTCCCTTCCAGGTCTCACTGTCATTGCCCACGTGAGCATTGAAGTCCCCCAGCAGAACGATGGAGTCCACAGCGGGAGCGCTCTCCAGCACCCTCTCTAAGGACTCCAAAAAGGGTGGATACTCTGAACTGCTGTTTAGTGCATAGGCACAAATAACAGTCAGGACCCGTCCCCCCACCCGATGGCGGAGGGAGGCTACCCTCTCGTCCACTGGGGTGAACCCCAACGTACAGGGGGCAATAAGTATACCCACACCTGCTCGGCGCCTCGCACCGTGGGCAACTTCAGAGTGGAAAAGAGTCCAACCCCTCTCAAGAGGACTGGTACCAGAGCCCAAGCCGTGTGTGGAGGCAAGCCCGACTATATCGAGTCTGAACTTCTCAATCTCACACACCAGCTCAGGCTCCTTCCCTGCCAGAGAGGTGACATTCCACGTCCCTCGAGCCAGTTTCTGTAGCTGGGGATCGGATCGCCAAGGTCCCCGCCTTCGGCCACCGCCCAGCTCACACTGCACCCCTATGGCCCCTCCCACAGGTGGTGAGCCCATGGGAAGGGGGCCCACGTTACCCTTTCGGGCTGTGCCCGGCCAGGCCCCGTGGGTGCAGGCCCAGACACCAGACGGTCGCCTTCGAGCCCCACCTCCATGCCTGGCTCCAGAGGGGGGCCCCGGTGACCCGCGTCCGGGCAAGGGAAACCTTGATCCATATATTTTGTTCGTCATAGGGTTTTTTGGAGCTTTGCTTTGTCTTGTCCCTCACCGAGGGACCTGTTTGCCATGGGTGACCCTACCAGGGGCGTGAAGCCCCAGACAACTTATCCCCTAGGATCATCGGGACACACAAACCCCTCCACCACGATAAGGTGACGGCTCAAGGAGAGGCCAAGCTGTTTATTGAAATTAAATTGACACTTTTATACTAAGTCCATGTCAGGCAGTCACTCTCTGGAGGTCTAAATAGCCAAAATATGGCACCTTTAAACTTTGTAAAAAGTGAGGAAACTGCTGTTTATATTCAAACTTAAAACAAATTTCAAATATATTTTTTAAAATTCTTTACTGTCATACAGTGCAGCCAAGTGTAGGAGTAGTGTCACATCTGCCTCACATTGACGTTTGGGTTTGAATCTTGGCTGAGGCTCCTCTTTTGTGGAGTTTGCATGGTCTCTCCGTGCTTGAATAATCTAATTGATGCTTGCTGAATCTGAGGTCTGGTGCAAAGTGGAATTGAAACAAACAAACCAAAAAAAGGACATTTTTAAACAAATTTAAATGAAGTCATCATTTATTGGAAGAATATGTGCCTGATAAAAACATGCAGTTTGAAATAGATAAAATAATCCTTTGGTGTTCGCTGAACTGAGGTGAGGTGAAACAAAATGTCTGTTATTCTTACATTTCACTTGTCATATGTTGTGTGATGTGAGCGATCCAGGACTGATGTCACAAAATACGGCTGCACAATATTGGAAAAAATGAAATTGCGATTTTTATTTATTTATTTATTTATTATTATTTGTGTATTGATTAGTTTTTTTAAACCTTCAATAAATATTGCGATGTGAAATAAAACAGGCTTGGTGTAGGGAAAGTTCATTTTCTACGCGAACTAGTGGAAAGTTCAATTCACCATTCCAAAAATTGACTAGTGCAGTTCATTATTAAAAATTTTGAACTAAGTTCACTGGCCCAAAAATGAACTACTCCATAGTTCTTTTTTCTTTTCAATATTGTATGTTGCTGATGGGCTATTACCCTCAAAATATTGGCATTTAATTTCCCCATTGTTGCCACTCATTCAGTCCACCCTTGTAGCCAGCTGCAGTTTTCACCCTACAATCTCAAAAGCATGAGGAAAAATGTGTTGCTTGAATGGTATATTTATTTATTTATTTATACTAGGAATTGAAAACAGGACCGTACTCCTTAATGTGCAAACAAAAACACGCAACGAAGTATGACAGGAACGATGGTGAAAGGACACTGATAACTTTTCATTCCCAGCAGCTCGGGCTGACGATATTAACAAAATATTTTATCTTATCTTAACGAAAGCATTCTGATGCAAATAATAATTTCCCTAGTTGTCAATTTTTACAATTATGTATTGGATTACAATCAAGGAACATATTCACTCAGCAACCTCTCTACTCACCCAGTTTGGATTTGAAATACATCTTTTTTGACACCAGTCCTGGTAATTTTCTGAGACGTCATTTAATTCTCAGTGCGTGTGATGTGTCAACAGGTGTGGCATGTCTCCACAGGGCGGCATGGCAGGCCAGGAAAGCCAGGAAGAGGCGCTTAGCGAGGCTCTGTTAGGGCTGCCAGCCGAAGTCAAAGCGGTGGCCTCTGAGGCGGACAACGTGGTCCCGCTGGAGGAGCTCGCCATGAGAATGCTGCACCAACTCTACCATCAACAACACCACCACCCCACAGGTAATGCCGCTTCCCGTCTGCCTCATGTCACACGGGCACAGAACCTATCCCCTGCCAATAGCGGGGGACACTAGACACCTTATATGTAAGGTGTATGATACGGTTTACATTCTTCATATAGTGTATATATGCATAATCTATTGCACATTGCAACATGAAAGAAAATATAGCCATTTAAATGATCCATCCATCCGTCCATTTTCCGAAACGCTTTCCCGCACTAGGGTCACGGGCGTGCTGGAGCCTATCCCAGCTGACTCTGAGCGAGAGGCGGGGTACACCCTGAACTGGTCGCCAGCCACTCGCAAGGCACATAGAAACAATGAACCATTTGCACTCACATTCACTCCTACGGGCAATTTAGAGTCTTCAATTAACCTCCCATGCGTGTTTTTGGGATGTGGGAGGAAACCAGAGTACCCGGAGAAAACCAATGCAAACTCCGCTAGGGCAGATTTTAACCTTGGTCCTCAAAACTGTGAGGCGGACGTGCTAACCAGACGTGCTAACCAGTCGTCCACCGTGCCGCCACATGAAAATAATGAATGTGCTCATCATATAGTCACATTCTGCAAACACAGTGGAGCAATGAGTGCAGGTGTAAATATGAAAACTAATATAAACAGTTCATTTTTAGATGTGAACATCCCGCCTACCATCCCGCTGCCAAAGAGTCTCCTGGATCTACTGCAATTCCCACTAGGTCACTGCCACCGCTGCACTCAAGCCATGTTCACAGTCATCTACCCCAAGCTCTTCCCACTGCGACACACTGCCCTGGCAGGAGTGCACCGCAGGTTTGATACCTATATTTTATATTTTGATTAATGAAATATAATAAAAAAAGTAATCCCGTAATGAAGAAAATATTGATAAACAATGAATAGTAATAAATGACGGAGGAGAAAGTATGTCTGAATATGAGCATTTTGTAGTGGAAAATGTGAATTCTTTTAAATGTGGGAGTTTTTGGGATGTTGAAAATGTTTCCCAAGGTAAACTGAATGACATTAACATTTTAAATTGTCACATAGGTCTGGCTGGAACTGCGTTATAGCGGAGATTAGCCAATTTTGAAGAGCCAAATAGCAGGCAAATTAGTACGCGTTTATACACTGAAATATACGATAACGCAAGACAGCTACACGAACACAGGGACTGGAAACCACACTGGGGAATTTGCATGATTTCAGCAGCAATAGTGGATACAGGGAATACAAAAAGAGCATTAAGGAGAACACATTTGCCTTCAACTGTGCCCCCAATTACAAGATTAGTGCAAGAAATACAGTAAAATACAAAATATTGAAGCCATAGTTTATTAACTTACAATTATTAAAGTAAGGATTATGTTGTGAAACTGGACAGTACTACAAACAATAATGTTAGCCTTTTTTAACCCACGGCCACCCCTTTCCACAAAGAAATGCAAATAATTAAAATCTACATTAATATTAATTTTAAAAATGCCTTTTTCGATTTCTTAAAGAAATCTATATAGTAATATTAAACCTGTATGTGTATGTAGGATCAGAAGCAGCTGTCATGTCAAACCGTTTTAATCCTGATCTATTCCAGATTTCACCTTTTGAAGTAACATAAACGCAACACTCCCAAATCCCATTTAACATGTTAAGACAGTTATAGCTCTGTCCGTTCCTCATCAGATCATTATGTACAGTCTTATTATGTTTTATTAGTTTTTGTTTGAGAACTAAAATGATTCAATGTATTAAGTCTTTTATGTATCATTGTTGTCTTTTTCTCACTTCTGTCCCCCTCATTAGGACCACAGTCAGTTTTGTGGCGTACTGCTGCTCCAGCCGCTGCCTTCGGACGTTTAACCTACAAGGCTGACGTTGTTGCCTCACACTTTAGCGCCGCTGTGTTGACAGTCATGACTGTTTTGCAACTCAGACAATGGGCGTGGGACTGTGTGATTGCTGAATAACGCTTTTAACAAACACGTGAAATTAACAAGCACTTTAAAACTTGTTTTCTTTTTTGGGGGGAGGCGAAAATATTTTTACAGAAGGCACATCATCATGGATTTGTTGACGCATCTTTGATGTAAACTTTCAACCTCTGGCCCTTTTGCCAGTAAACATTAGATGAACTTTCAGTGTTTCTTCTGCTTGCTCCAAGTCTGCTGTCTGTGGAAAACTGTTTTTCATCAATGTACATTTATGAGAGATCCTTGACATCCAATTTAAGATTACATGTACTGTCTTTTTATCGGAACGTTTTTTCCACAACTGCCTTCCACTACCGTATGACCTTTCTGCACAACTTTGTCAAACAGGTAGGACAACTACATGTTACTAGTGAGCACAACTGCACTAATTGACATCTGTGCTCCAAATTCGTCCTACTATTGAGGACGAAGACCATACTAGTACATGGACTTTAAGGTGGGCATGAAGGATATGGAATACTGTAAACGCTCAAACGGCTCTCCATAGCTGTCTTTGGCGTTGTCCAGACGTCCCTGTTGTTACCAGTAATGTCCACTTCATACAAGGTCTCTGCATAAATGTAAGTACAGTATTGTTGTTGTTGTTGTTTTTTTTCTCTTAACACCTAGGACTGGGCAATATAGCCTTAAAAGAAACTGATTTTTTAATTTACTTAATTTTTACAAAAACCTGATTTCCAATTTTATTTGTTTCTGGAAAAAACAATGACAATATTCTTATTTCGCCCCTCCTTTCTTGGATTTGTTTTATTTTTTCTGCCACCAAACAAGCTTTGAAACTTTTTCCAGCAAGTTTTTTTTTTTTTATTCCCCCCCCAGCATTAACTTGCATCAACTTTCACATAAATAATAATACATTTATATATAGATAAAATATACACACTGGTACCTTGATGTACCAGTGCCCCAGCTGAGTTTTTTGAGTTATGCAACTTAGTCTGTGTGTGTGAGATGAACCAAAATTTGAGTGACAAGGGAGCTTCAGACAAACCACCGCTTGGGTGAAGGGAAGATAATGCCGCGATTGAGGCACTGTAATGCCCTCGCAAGGAGAGCCGCAGTGGCCATTGCGCTTTCCGCCATCTATCAAACGGGACAAACTGAAGCACACAAATACAAAATGAGAAGAACATTAACACGTCCCAGAAGCTCACAGGACAACTAACTAACCATGTTGCCAACATCACTCACTAGGCCATGCCCCGTAGAGGCACAAATATAACACGACAGTTGTGCCTTTCGAGTTCTCCCTATGTACAGTAATTACTGTTTACTTTAAAAGCCATTTTATTTATTTACATTCTTTTTTCATTTGTTTTCATATCGCTGGACCATATGTATGTTGTGGAAGAGCACTTCTTCCTAACCCATTTTGGGAGGTGAATTGAATGTGAGCACCTCTAAAATTTTACAGTACTTGTTTAAAATATTGTTTGTAATATTTTAACAGTAAAAATGCAGCACCACATTGTTCCACCCAATCCCTCCCACATCTCCCTAGCTGTGCTCTGAGCGCACTGTCTGCACAGAGCAATATCCTGCCTTCCAATGATATACAGTCATGGTGTACATTTCTTCACTTCTGCAATTCAATACCAACACACTTTTATCATTTGTACCATTCCCAATTTTTGCTGCACTTTTATCGAAGCTCATAGTTTATATTAAGTAAGACTTAACTGGGGTTTGTCCTACTAGGAGATGTTTCAGATTGTCAGAGACAGCACCCCTTTCTTGTGTTTGAATTGGAATAAGAGAAGCTAGCTGTTGTGCCATGTGCATGTATTAATATTAAAGCCAAGGTGCTTCTGACAAGTTGACTGGATGCTCATGAACATTAGAACTCCTATTAGGACAGAGAGGGAGGTGCAAAGAGAGGATTTTATAAATTATGATTGCAAGTATTCATAAAAGTCAATTTTGTGCATTGCATTTCATATACAAGTCCAAAAAATAATTCCAAGGTCCATTTTATTTTTAATTGTAGTACTCACTATAGTGGTTTTGGTTACTCCAGGAAAAAAATGGCTACTATTAACACGTATGTAGAGATGGTCTGGCCTTCCCCCAGTTATTAGTAGGGTTACACTATGTTGGTTTTTAAAAATCCAATTCATTCGGCTTGTGCTATGACCCATCATTTAATGAATCGTAATTAAATCTGATGGCTTAGTGCACAGACTTTCCAGAAAAGTGTTGTGCTTCCCTTTGATATGTGGGAATAAAACTGAGTTAAAATATACAAAGCAGTGAACTTTAACTTGCCTGGCCGGGAGCTCAGCACCCCTAAGGATCTAAATCCTAAAATTGCCCCTGCCGCCCACCTGTCTCGTGCTCTTTTCTCATATAGAGTAGTACAGGTGAGGCATGGTGACCTCTGCAAAATATTTGATGCTTGGAAACACATTCCATCTTTCGCTTGTCCAGAGTTGGGTCAGCTGCTTTAATAGGGAATCCCAGACTTGCCTCTCTCCAGCCACTTGGTCCAGCTCTTCCGGGAGGATCCTGAGGCATTCCCAGGCCAACTGGAAGAAATAATCTCCATCTTCCTCTCCCTGATGGGACATGCTGGGAACTCGTCACTAGGGAGGCATCCAGGGCCAAACCAGATGCCCGAGCCATCTCATCTGGCACCTCATTGTGTCTCTCAATGAGGAGTAGCAGCAGAGCCCCTTCTGGATTACTGAGGTGCTCACCCCATCTCTAAGGGAGAGGAAACTCATTTCGGCCACTTCCGTATCTGTGATCCTGATCTTTAGGTCACCACACACAGCTTGTGACCATAGGTAAAGGCAGGAACGTAGGTCGACCGGTAAATCGACTGGTAAATACCGCTTTACTACGACCGACCGATACAGACTCCACATCACTGCAGACAGTTCACCAATCCGGCTGTCTATCTCCTGCGCCATTCTTCCCTCACTCGTGAACTTCTGTCCCAGTCCGCATGAAAACCTAGTAGTCAACCACATTTCCAGACATTTGACATTTTTCTCTCAAAGTTCCAAATCCTTGACTTTTATTTTTTTATTCGAAAGGTGATGACTACACTGGTGATTTGGCCTTACTCTTTTTTGCTCTCCCCACTGCCCATTTCACCTGTTATCGGAAGCACTTCTCCTTCTACAAAAGTCGAACGTCTTCAAAATTGTTGTCTCGCACAACTTCAAACCTGTTTTTGGTGCTTTCGAGTGCAAAGAAAGCTCCTCGAGACTTTAATCCTGCAGTGCTTTTAGAGACGAGAGACATGAGACAAGGCGTGTTGCTGTTAGAGAGGCCGTCACCCAAACTTCACTTTGAGAGGTAGTATTCCCTTGGACTTTAAACCTGGGGAAAAACAATTAAGCTACTTAGGTACATTTGAAAAAGTCACACATGAACAAAGAACTATTGAATTAATTACAATCACAGAAACTATGGGATAATGTAATAAAAGAATACAGACTATATTTTGTCATAAAGTCCCAATCACGAGGCCACCATACCAGAACACCTCAATGCCTCGGCTGTGAAAGTCTGTCCATAAAGGTTATGAACCGAAGCACATACCTCGATTTGAAAGCTTCCAATGTGGATAAATCACGAAATCTGAATGAACAATGCCCATTTTTAATACATATATTAAATGTATTTTTTAAATGGCATTCCATTACATGTTTGCCTGTGGTGGTTTTTTGGAGCGTGTGTGAGTCAATGCCTTTGACAGGAGGGTGTGCTTGTGCGTGTGTTAATACATCATGCAACAGCCAAGTAATTTCCTGCCTGTGGGTCACGCTGGCTGGCTGGGTGGGGGCGACGCTGCTCAGCCTGCTGGAGCTAACATGCTGTGAAATGTCATGTCATGACACAAAAATGAACATTTGGAAGGGTTGTTTGTCGACAAGTTAGCTTTTCACTGTATTTAAAAATGCGGATATTATTTCTTGGATGTGGATTTGTGTTCCCTGCGAAAATGTGTTGCGTTTGTCCCCGAAAAGAAGCAGGCAGGCGACGACGAGATGAGCAGTCAGATGTGTGAAGTGATGTGACCGTGACAGGCGGCAGTGGGAACATGATTGACAGCTCATTCGTCCTCCGGCCCCCACTCCAACATGGCATCCGTGTGCCACGTCACTTCTCCTTTTATTACATTTTAAGATATTTTTCCTCTCATTTCATTTTTTTCTTCCTAACCTCCTTCTTAGTGTTTTCCTCCCTCAGTCTAAATTTGTTTATTCTGTCACCCATACATGTATCCTTCGCTTAAACCTCCTTTTCTGTCTTCCTTTATTCCTCCTCCGTTCCTCCTCAGACCTGCTTTTATTCTACTTTCCTTTCTGACCTCCAAACCAGCTTTTTTTTCCAAACATATTTGTTTTCCTTCCTTTATTCCTTAGCTGCCTTTTATTCTTGCATTCTTCCTTTGCTGAAACCTACGTTTCTGCCATCCTCTCTGACCTTTTTCATTACCTCCTTCCTTCCCATCAGTTTGGAACATTCCGTAGAGGAACAGGTTAATCGAAAACAGTTGAGTGTCATGATTGGGTGTAAAAGGAGCATCCCCAAAAGACTCAGTTGTTCGTTCACAAGCAAGGATGGCGAGGTTCACCACTTTGTGAACAACTGTGTGAGCAAATAGTCCAACAGTTTAAGAAGAATGTTTCTCAAGGTATGTTTGCAAGGATTAAAGGGATTTCATCATCTCCGGTCCATAATATCATCAAAACATTCAGAGAATCTGGAGAAATCTCTGCACAAAAGCGGCAAGGCCGAAAACCAACATTGAGTGATCGATAGACTTTCGATCCCTCAGTGGGCACTACATTAAAAGCCGGCATCATCGCGTAAAGGATATTGCCACGTGGCCTCGGGAGCACTTCAGAAAACCATTGTCGGGTAACACAGTTGGTTGCTACATCTACAAATGTAAGTTCAAATTCTAGCATGCAAAGTGAAAGCCATATATCAACAACACACCAGAAACGCTGCCAGCTTCTCTGGGCCCGAGCTCATCTGAGATGGACTGAAGTGGAAAACTGTTCTGTGGTCTGACGAGTCCACATTTTGAATTGTTTTTGGAAATCATGGCTGTCATGTCCTCCGGGCCAAAGAGGACCAATCCAGTTCAATAGTCAGCATCTTTGATGGTATGGAGGTGTGTCAATGCCCATGGCATGGGTAACTTGCACATCTGTGGTGGTACCATTAATACTAAAAGGTACATACAGGTTTTGGAGTAACATACTGTATGCTGCCATCCAAGCAAAAGTCTTTTTCAGGGATTTCCCTGCTTAATTCAGCTGAAGTTGTACATCAAACAAGATTGGGAAAGAATTCCACCTACAAAGCTTCAACAGTTAGTGTGCGCAGTTCCCAAATTTTTACTGAGTGTTGTTAAAAAGAAAGATGATGTAACACAGGGATAAACTTGCCCTTCTCCCAACTTTTTAGGAACATGTTGCAGGCATCAAATTCAAAATGAGTGAATATTTGCAACAACAAAAAAAAAACAGTTTATCAGTTCAAATATTAAATATTTTCTCTTTGAAGTTTGCAAACCATAGTATTTATTTGTGATTTATGGTTTACACAAGGTCCCAACTTCATTGGAATTGTGGTTTGTACTTTTCTACCTTCTGTCTCTTCTTTTGGACCTCCTTCGTGCCTTCCACCCCCTCAGACCTGCTTTTCTTCCCAACCTCCAACCTTTTCACTTTCCTTCCCGCCTTTCTACCTACCCGATTTTTATTCATGCATCCTTACATTGGTCCTTACTTTGCTTAAAGCTCCTGTTGCTTCATTCCTTCCTGCCTTCCTTTTTGCCTTCCTTCCACCTCAGAATAGCGTTTGTCTTCTTTTCTTCCTGACCTCCTTCTTTCAAACCCTCTTTTTTGCATCCCACCCCTTTTCTTGAAACTACTCTTCTTTGCCCCCCTGCTTACATTTTGATCTCTTATGCCTTCCTTCCATCACCCCCAATTTCATTCAAAATTGGAACATAAGCCCTCAATCATCAGTAATATGCTGGTCTGGACATGTGAAGTTAGGATGGTGCCTACTTAGCTCAGCTAGTACAGCCACTGATCAACCAGTTGGTGGTTTGAATACAAGAGATAACTAACAGTATTTTGCAATTATAAAATACAGTAAGATACTCTTGAAATCCACCGTTCATTTACAGCTGTTCATTAAAAATGCTGTTTTATGCTGTTAAATTAGTTATTTACTGTTATTATAACTACTGTTATTTTTAAAATTATTATAAAATACAGTAACATACTGTTGTAAATTGACCGTGAATTAATAGCAATTGGTTTGTGTGTCCAATACTGCTTTAGAATCCACTTTCTTTGTTCTTGACTCAAATTATTTGACATTAATCACTGTGCCTGTTAAAAAAAATTAAAATAAAGTACGTTAATATAATAAGTACTGTATATGCCAACTTTTGGCCGACTCTATATTTTGTGGATTTGTATGTAATTCAATGCAACATACAACCATTTACTTTAGTAGCACATTAATAATCTTCACTTCATCATCTACATGTTTTCATGATATATGTGCATATACATCATCAAAGTGAATTTTGAATTTATGCATGTTTTTTGGGATGTGGGAGGAAACCGGAGTGCCCGGAGAAAACCCACGCAGGCACGGGGAGAACATGCAAACTCCACACAGTCGGGGCCGGGGATTGAACCCGAGTCCTCAGAACTGTGAGGCTGACGCTCTCACCAGTCGGTCACCGTGCCGCCTCCTTTCCATTTCATTAAAATTAAATTAAGTGAATATGAAGACTTTGACATGAAAAAAAACATAACATTTACAAAAATACAACTACGACTACTACAATTAATAATAATAATGATTAAACCAAGCATTGGGGATTTACTTTCATTGTATTTTATGTCATGCAGTTTTAATTAAAAAATTGTTTTTATTGATGTTTGTTGTCATCACTCAAAATTATGAGCATGCCCAAAAATATTTTGAAACGTATATTTATGTTTTCGGCAGTACAGTGAATGACTGGTTTGCACATCCGCCTCACAGTTCAGAGGTTGAGGGTTCAAATTCAGTCTCGCCTGTGTGACGTTTGCATGTTCTCCCCGTGCCTGCGTGGGTTTTCTCTGGGTACTCCGGTTCCGCCCCCACATTCCAAAAACATGGGTGGTAGGTTAATTGAACTCTAAATTGTCCTCAGGTGTGAATGCTTGTTTGTTTCTCTGTGGCCTGCGATTGGGGTGTACCTCACCTCTCGCCCAAAGTCAGCTAGGATAAGCTTCATCACACCCGCGAGCTGCGACGCTCGAAACGTAAGTGGAAGTGGTACAGAGAATGAATGGATGGATGGATATTTGTTTTATTTTGCTCACCTTTTCATTTCATGAAAAATATAGGATGAATGAAAATTAACCCAACAAATTAACGATCATTATTAGTAGTAGTGCTATTGTCTCCATGCTTATTTTAAATAATTATTTTATTTCCTATCACCCTGGATTTTTTTCATCATTAAAAAATAGAATTGTATATATTCTTGCTAATAGTGATAATCGTAATTTTTGCGTTATTTATTTAATTTATTTATGTATTCATTTATTTTCGTTTGAATCTTTGCTCTGTGACGTCAGAGGGTGCGGCCATTTTGTCACCGAGCCTGACGTTGTCGGGCAGGAAGCTGGGTGAGTAAATCGTCAAAATAAAACAATCCCCTCAAAGAAGTACAGATTAAAAATAACATAGACATAATATGTGCCACAAGAGTGGCTCGAATGCTGTATTACTCTCCATTGTATTAAACAGAAAAGCCATTTTGGAAAGAAACGGCACCAAATGTTGATAAATGTGGGGTTTCTATTGTCATAGTTCGTTTGAAAGCACTTTTGCTTCTTACCATCCTTACAAGAAATTCAATTTCCCCCCTAGTGTAACTTCGGATATAAAAATGACAAGTGTAAGACTTGAAGTGAGCCTCGCCGTCTTATTTTGTAGAATCCCCAATGACGCGGTGGCGTCCGCTCGCCACTCGACGGCTGCCGGCGCAGCTCGCTGTTCCATCTGTGAGCGGCATCGTGCACGGCACGTTGGGAGAAAGACGCGGCCAGGACCAACCAAAGCTGCTCAGGTTGGTCTTTGCTTCTTTTTCTTCACCTTTTCCTCCTTTGAGCCTTTCTCCTTCCACGGTTTCATTTGCTTATTCAACGTGGTCATTTTCTTTTTCTGCGCTTAATAAAAAAGAGACAACTTTGACGACGCCTTCGAACAAATGTGGCCTTTTTCTTTTTAAACACAAGACTTGTGGTGGATTTAATAATATGGATATTATTAATAGTGTTTGTTTGTAATGTGTTGCGGTGGCGCCTTTGTGAGAGTTTCAGCACCGAGGAGAGCTCCGAGTGCGCGAGTCAACCATGCTACTCGCGGGGATTAGGGACCTCGACCCACGGACCGCAAATGGCAACAAAATCGCCAATAGCAAACGCCCTCCACTCCTAAAAATATACACAATTTTACTGCATTAGTATTTAAACCCCAAATATACCACATACTATGATCCCAAAACAATTTCATATCCATGTCATCTCATTTTAGAATATTACCCAAAATTGGCTTTCAGCTAAGCATGGATAAATACAGTGGATATATAAAGTCTACACACCACTATTCAAATGCCAGGTTTTTGTTATACAAACAGAGGCCAAGATATCCACTGTTTCCACCCTTAATGTGGCCTATAACTACAACTCAATTAAAAAAAGAAAATAAAAAAATGAAATCATACAGTACACACCCTCTTATAACTGGGGATGTAGCTGTGTTCAGAACAGCACATTCAAACTCAGCACACACATGCCTCCATTTAAAGTGCTTCTTATGAACCCCAATTGAAGTTCACACGTTCTAGTGCATTTGCAGTTCTTCACCAGTTTTGCATTGGGGCCAGTGTTTTTGCGAGAGACACATTCACCCTACCTCTAACTAACGTTAGTTAACATTAACGCAACACAAAACCAAGCAAGTCTGCAGCAGTAGGCTGTTGTGTCATATACTGGTTGCTGAAATGTTGGGTATTCCTCTCCATTGCTTTTTATCTCGTTCAAAACGAAGAGAGGGAAAAAAAAGTGACATGATGACCAATTGCTGCACCATAAAGTAACAAATAACAATGAGGCCGATGTTAAAACCGAGCCAGGTGATGGTGTTGCGACAGCTGAAGAGAAGCGAGTTGAGAGAGAGCCAGAGGACCTGGGAGACCTGGGAGTTTTTTTAGGGAAAGGACACAGAGCAGGATAAAGTTAGTTCAAGATCCTGAGAGCGGGAAGGCTGAGCGTGAGGTCCAAGCGGAGTGTCAAACACGGACGGACAATATACAGGTACAATATGTGCATCCGCAAGCGCTGGACCATCAGATTTATGATGTTGAAACACTTGCCTGCTAAGTGTGTGCGTGTGTGTTACTGCATTAAAATGAACATTAAATTCATGTTTATTTAACAGCGACTACACATACAACATTGCCAGCATTGAAGCAATTTAGACAATTGTGTATGTGTATCTGTTTATTTTGAACTACAGACAAAAAGCAACGCAGAGGAAGACACAACATTTCAGCAACTGAGTATATATTTGTTACAATAGGCTTCTGTTGCGGGCCTGCTCGGTTTTCTGTTGTGGTAAAGTTAAAACTACAATGCACAACTTTTTTCTTTTTTATATTTTTACCCAAGCCACTACTAGAGGAGGTGATGCAATGCTGTTTAAGCCTATCAGCTCCTCTAACACCTTGCTGTACTTTTCAGTAGTTTATTGTTTTTTTATTTATTTAGTGTCTGCCGTATACATTCCCACGCTGGCGCATTTAGTGGCGCACCCAAAATGACGTACAAGGAAATAACGGCACGGAAATGAGTCATTTTGCCAAGCAATGGGAGGAGCGAGGTTGTAAAACGCTCACTGAAAATATTATTTTAGTGTTTCTGTGGCATAACACAGTCATGCACTAATTACTGTGTAAATAGAAACAATAATAACAATTGCAACAAACATCTACCACTTTTCGAGGAGCCGTTGCCTGCCAGTAGTGTAAGTTAACTTGCTAGTGACCAAGCGACGTGGTTTGCCAGAACCTTTATCCACTTGATTGTAACTTTGAGTGTCATGGAGAGGTTCCTCTCTGCTGTGCCGCGACTTCCTTAATCTCCCTACGGACATCAGTTGCCGGTGACATACAGCTGAGGTCCAGAGACGTGACACAAAAAGCATGATTGAGAGGGAAAACGAGGAAGAGGAGCAGGACAAGAGGCGAAAAACGTCTTCCATGTCCTGCTGTCAAGAAGGAAGCGACCCGCCCTGCACTCGCTGTACAGTGAGCTATTGGATATGTGGACGAATGTTTTGATGCTCCACATACAGTATGTTGTACAACACCAATTCCAATGAAGTTGGGACATTGTGTTAAACATAAATAAAAAGAGAATGCAATGATTTGCAAATCATGTTCAACCTACATTTAATTGAATACACTACACAGACAAGATATGTAATGTTCAAACTGATAAACTTGATTATTTTCAGCAAATAATCCTTAACTTAGAATTGTTTGGCTGCAACACGTTCCAAAAAAGCTGGGACAGGGTCATGTTTACCACTGTGTTACATCACCTTTTCTTTTAACAACATTCAATAAATGTTTGAGGACAATTTGTTTGAGGATAATTGTTGAAGCTTTGTAGGTGGAATTCTTTCCCATTCTTGCTTGATGTACAGCTTCAGCTGTTCAACAGTCTGGGGTCTCCATTGTCATATTTTACGCTTCATAATTTTCAATGGCAGACAGGTCTGGACTGCAGGAAGGCCAGTCTAGTACCCGCACTCTTTTACTACGAAGCCACGCTGTTGTAACACGTGCAGAATGTGGTTTGGCGTTGTCTTGCTGAAATAAGCAGGGGCGTCCATGAAAAAGACGTTGCTTGGATGGCAGCATATGTTTCTCCAAAACCTGTATGTACCTTTCAGGATTAATGGTGCCTTCACAGATGTGTAAGTTACCCATGCCATTGGCACTAACACAGCCCCATACCATCACAGATGCTGGCTTTTGAACTTTGCGTCCATAGCAGTCCGAATGGTTCTTTTCCTCTTTGGTCCGGAGGACACGACGTCCACCATTTCCAAAAACAATTTGAAATGTGGACCAGTCGGACCACAGAACACTTTTCCACTTTGCATCGGTCCATCTTAGATGAGCTCGGGCCCAGAGAAGCCGCCGGCGTTTCTGGGTGTTGTTGATAAATGGCTTTTGCTTTGCATTGTAGAGTTTCAAATTGCACTTATGGATGTAGCACCGAACTGTATTCACTGACATTGGTTTTCTGAAGTGTTCCTGAGCCCATGTGGTGATATCCTTTACACATTGATGTCGGTTTTTGATGCAGTGCCGCCTGAGGGATCGAAGGTCACGGGCATTCAATGTTGGTTTTCGGCCTTGCCGCATACATGCAGTGATTTCTCCAGATTCTCCGAACCTTTTAATGATATTATGGACCGGAGATAATGAAATCCCTAAATTCCTTGCAATTGTGCATTGAGGAACATTGTCCTTAAACTGTTGGACTATTTTCTCACGCACTTGTTCACAAAGAGGTGAACCTCGCCCCATCTTTGCTTGTGAATGACTGAGCAATTTAGGGAAGCTCCTTTTAGACCTAATCATGGCACCCACCTGTTCCCAATTAGCCTGTTCATCTGTAGGATGTTCCAAATAGGTGTTTGATGAGCATGCCTCAACTTTCTCAGTATTTTTTGCCACCTGTCCCTGTTCTAAGTTAATGATTATTTGCTAAAACAATCAAGTTTATCAGTTTGAACATTAAATATATTGTCTTTGTAGTGTATTCAATTAAATGTAGGTTGAACATGATTTGCAAATCATTGTATTCTGTTTTTATTTATGTTTAACATAACGTCCCAACTGCATTGGAATTGGGTTGTACTTTATCACATTTATTAAACCATAAAAAGATGAATTAATCATTGGAAGCAGTGATTTGTTACAGAATCAAGACGCGGGAGCAATACAATATTTTCAAAGATGCTCGCTTATTTGAATGACTGGTGAGAGGAACAAACCTACATACGTATACCGTACATTTTGTACATGTACATTTTGGCCACATGCTTCGTACATTTTGGCCACATGCTTCGCTTTTTTTTTTTTTTTTTAATCTAAAGGTACATTATACATATAGTTAAGTATAGTTGTAAAACACTATAATAGGGTTACTTTATAATGTACATTCACATCATTTTGATCTACCTAATGGGTTTCAATAGCTCTATGACACCACAGTGTGTATTCACCCACAGGGAGAGGGGGGAGACTTTTTTTCCACTTTAACACTTACAATTTACAAGAACGCACAGAGCTGGAAAAAAAAAAAAATTATATATATATGCAGTGGAAAGGGGGCGACGGGGCGGGGACAGTCGGACTCGGCACAGCCTACCTACGTCATCGCGACGCAACGGACCGCTTTGTTGTAATGCTGAATTCCAACAGTAGGGGACGCCCAAAATCGTGGCTTATAGCTTGAAGCAACGTTAGCTCGAAGCTTGCGATCAACTCAACGTGACGTTAACTCCTGGTCTAGCAGGCTGCTATTATAATCCCTAAAGTTATCAAACTACATTTCTTGAGCAGAAGTCTTGTAGCAATACAATATCGTTCGCTTTCACGCTGGTTCAGGCTGCCTCGTCGGGTGAATGCCGTTGACGTCTAGCTTGTGGCATTTGTCAGCAAAAATTATTATTGACTGCCATTTCCAGTGGTGCAATACAATAAAATATCCTGTGGTGTGACACATCCGCCTCGAATTTTGAGCCACAGATAGACATTAGTTCCGCCTTTTATATCTGCGCTATATGACAATTGTAATATTGACAATACTGTATTTTTATCACAAAAACGTGGCATTTGAACAGTGGCGTGTAGACATTTTATATCCACTTTTTGTAAACAGTAAGCAAAGTCTGCTTAAGCAGATGAGCACGTGTGTGTGTGTGTGTGTGTGTGTGAGCGCGTGTGCGCATGCGTGTGATCAGGAATAAAGTGGCGTCCCAATGGAGCGTCTTTCCTGAACGCAGGATGTTTTGTTCTCCCTCTCCCACAATAGTCAATCAATCCATCAATACTTTGTTACTGGAGCAACTTTCACGATTAAAACACGTCCAATTAGCAGTATTTGTGCATCTATTGTACTTGAGCCCAGCATATTCACAGTTCAGCACTCGAGGATTCACCATTTTGTTCAATGTTTTTCTTTTTGTCTTTTTTTTCAGGGTGGTGGGTGGGGGTCACCAATCCCAAAACAACAGCTGGAAGTTTTGGGGTTAAAAAATAAATAAATAAATCACGGAATGTTCCGTGATTCCATTTGTTACCTGAAACGTTCTTAAACAGAGGTCATTTTTCCCATTGAAATGAATGGAAATGAACTTCATCCGTTCCAGCCACAAAATTGTATTATCATTATCATTGTGTAGTTTAAAAATAAATATAGAGCAATATGGAAATAAGGGAAAACACACTATTTTAAAGAAATAAAACGCTAAATAATGGCACGGTAACATTCTGATTCAGGCGTTTTTTTTCTTTTGTCAGTTTCTTTTCTAATTCATTGGTTGATTGTGGCACAACAAACCGATCCAGGGAAACTTCGTTTTCTGTTCTGAAAAAAAAATCTGAAAGTGGGATGTCACATTGCCATTTAAAAGATGAATTGATCTGTTGACCAGTTTGCTGCGCATTTCTTTTGATAATTTTTTTTATTGCCTTGCTCACGCTATCACCAAGGAGCACTGTCTCATTATTGCCAGTCTAATAAAGAGCAACAAAGCTCAACAAAAATTCAGTGCCTACTTTAGGTGCGATGCGTGACGCGCAGTCAATGACGGTTGCACAACGCACAAATCTTTCTGCTCATCTATGAAAAGTACTTCCGAACACTATCTTTCGCAGATTGGCAGCCCTTTGATTCATATTTTTTTTTTTTAGAAAATGTTTAGCACGACGACAGCGCACCTCTTTCAGTCTTCATGCATAAAGTGGGAGCTGCTTGTTGCATCTGATTGGCGAAATCTGCATAAAAGCGGAACTTCCGCTGAGGGAACGCCTCCGTTGAAAGCTATTTTGACGTGATTATGTGATTATTATTATTTAATTAATGAGACACTACAATTCAATAAATAACTTAGCACATCTGCCTCACAGATCTAGGGACCGGGTTCAAATCCCGGCCGCGCCTGTTTGGAGTTTGCATGTTCTCTCCATGCCTGCGTGCGAATGGTTGTTTGTTTATATGTGCCCTGCGATTGGCTGGCGACCAGTTCAGGGTGTACCCCGCCTCCCCCCCGAAGATAGCTGTGATAGGCCCCAGCGGGGCTTATCCTCATAGTGAGGATAAGCGGTAAAGAAAATGGATGGATGAATGGACGTACATACTGTAACTAGTATTTTTTGATGAAAAGAAAGTGATTTTGGGCCTTTTTTATTACGTCAATCACAAACGCTTTTACATTTGTGATTGGATGATTGAGGTTGTGGAGGCGGAAGTTCTGCCTTGAACAGATTTCTGCCCCACGCCGTGGAGCGGACAACTCGTTTTCAGTTTACATCCAAGCGTTATGCACAGAGTGAATGATTGTGTCGCAGCGCGAGTAGAAGCACAACATAGATCCTTCCGTTCGTCCATACCAAGACGTTTCGCAAACCGAAAATAATACGTAACTAAGGGTAAGTTTTCTATGAAAAATGTGGACGTACCCCGAATTGTTCGCAAACAGAGATTCTTTTTTTCAATGCAACTATAATGGCCGTCCATTATGTGCAAATTGTTGCTATTCACCCTCCGGCTTGGTCCCTATCCCTGGCGAATAGCAGTGGACCATGGTATATATACAGTATGTACTGTATGTGTTGAAATGAGTCAAAGGCATGTAAGCGGTAGCGCGTTGACTGGTCTCCACTTGTGTGTGTGTGTAAAGGAGCCATATTTAGTCACTAACAGTAAGTGGGTGTTTGAAATGGACCCACCTGCCTCAGTATAAGGTAGTGGAACCACATGATTTGTCCTCCTAGTAATAAGAAAAGTGGTGTTTTCAGAAAAATACATCTAAACTATAAACTACAATAATAATAAAATTAAAAGTGAATAATATGAATAAATACAAAACATTTAATAGTACTACAAAATAATAAATAACAATAAATGGATCGATAAATTCAGGCACGGTGTACGACTGATTAGCACGTGCCTGCGTGGGTTTTTTCCGGGTACCCTGGTTTCCACCCACATCCCAAAAACATGTGTGGTAGGTTAATTGAAGACTCTAAATTGCCTGTAGGTTTGAATGTGATCATAATAATAATGCGGTGGAAATAATATTGAAAAATAGAAGTTAAATCATATTTACGAAGTAGAACAACCTGGCCCCATTCTGCCACAAGTGGCATACTGGACAAGTGGTTAGCAGAACCACCTCGCAGTTCTACGGTTCAGGCTTTGAATCTCAGACACAGCCTGCATGCCTAAAGTGTATGATCATATTAATTTTCTTCATAATTAGAAATATAATTTCCAGGAAAAAATACATCTAAATGGATAAATACATGAACAGAAATGTAATGTTGACATAACACTTGAACTTTTTCTTTTGGCTTTTTTAATTTTTTTTTATTTTTTTATTTTTTTTAACTCCCAAAGAAAGCCCTCGTCTTATTTTGACACTTGTATGGCTGACAAATCCTGTACAGTTGTTAACATCTTTTTTAGGGCCACATCTTGACCCTGGATTCTGGTCTTATGGGACACAAAATCTGTACAAAATTGAAGACCATAGCAGGCATCCTGGTCCAGATTTATTGGAGCTACTACTATTAATAATAATAATAATAATAACAGGCGGCACGGTGATCGACTGGTTAGCACACCTGCCTCACAGTTCTGAGGACCCGGGTTCACATCTGGTCTCGCTTGGGTGGAGTTTGCATGTTCTCCCCGAGCCAAGTAAGTCAATAAGTGAGTATCCTACATAGAGAAGCCAAAGTGAAAGAAAAAGCATTTATGGAAGAAAAGAAAGTGGTTTGTGTTTTATGTAAATGTGTGTGTGTGTGTGTGTGTGTGTGTGTGTGTGCGCGTGTGTTAATCCAGTGGGTTTTATGCTCAGTGAATGAGACAGTGGGGCTTTGCAGTGATTATCCCCCGCAGGCAGGCAGGCCGGCCGGCCGGCAGGCCTCCCCTGATGATTGCTTCGAATGTGCTGCCGTCTTTCCCCATCCCACGTGTCGTTGTCCTCCCCCCCCTCCGTATTCCCAAACATGCCCACATTTCAGACGAAACATGTCGGAACATTTACGTGAGTTTGTGCTACAAATCAGGGGTGGGCAAAGTATGGCCCGCAGGCCACATACAGTAATGCCGCTTTAATCCGCCCCCAAGACTCATGTAATATTTCTTAGCCATTTTGCATTCCGCCTCCCCTAAATTGGATTGGTTAAAAATCTATAATTCATATTATTATCTCATTAAATAATTAATAAAACATTATATAGATTCATTAAACAAGGCAAATTCCTGCCTAATTTCTACATGAAAAAAATCAGTTTTGCTTTTTGATTGTTTGTTGCATCGTCAAACTTGTAGAGACAATGAATTTTTGGATTTGCTTGCTGTAAGGTATATTCATCAAAATTATACATATTTCAAAAAATCATGAGATATTTCACTCTGAGTGTGTGCAGTGCAATATGAGTTTCATTTTTTGAATTGATCTACCTAACTAAATTAATTTGTAACTTAAACAGTTGGTCAGTCATTTGTAGTTAAATGAATTACGATCAATGCAATTTGATAATGAGTATGAATAAATAATTAAATAGTTAAATGAATTAAAATAATATTTTAAGGAGATTTTCTTTTTTTATTCAAATAAATGATTTGACATAGATTTCATTTACAGTCGCACACAATTTTTCACCTGCCTTCCATCCTTGTGTCTGTGTTAAAAGCCAAACATCTGAAGTTTCCCCAACCCTGAAGTCAATGATAGCAGCTCGCACTTTTCCTCCTGTCGGCCCATCCTTCCGGGTCCGCAGTTGCCATTACGTAACGGAGGAAAAAAGGTAGAGAATTAAATGTGCGCCGTCATCTTTCCTTCAGCTGTAATAAAAAAACTAAATGTACGTAGATTGCGGTGACGTTTGTTGACACAAATAGCCCCAAAAGTCATGTTTTTAGGCACGCCACAGTGACAGCAGATTTCTCTCTGCGGGTCACTCCTCGCCTCTCCACAGGCTCACTTTAATGCGCTGCAGCCATCTTGAAATTCCATCCATTTTAGGAATGTAACATGTCTGCCTCTCAGTTCTGAGGTTCTGGGTTGGATTCCAAGGCTTCCTGTCTGGAGTTTGTATGTTGTTTTCCCAGCTATTCCAGCTTCCTTACAACTTTTGAAAACTTGCATGTTAGCTTCATTGAATTGTCCACAGGTGCGAATGTAAATGTGAATTCTTGTTGTCTGTACAGTTTGTGCCTTGCGATTGATTAGCGACCAGGCTGTACCCAGCCTCTCACCCAAAGTCAGTAGTGATGAGGAAAAGCGCAATAGGAAATGGACGGATTAATTATAATAACAATAGCATCAAACTACAGCAAGATGTACTGTACATGATGGAAGTCAACAAAAATACTTCCCTGAGGAAATCAGGGAAAGAGAAATCATCTGTTCCAGGATCAAACTGTGGCTGTTCACAGGTGATGTTTGAAGTCACATTTTTGGGTGTCATATCATGTAAAAAGGTTATTTGTCTGATGTAGGACTGGACCCAAAAGCAGGCGGAAGGAGTAGATGGAAATAGTAGTAATAATTTGAAGGAAGCTCAATGTGTGTATTTCCGAGTCGTGATGGTGGGATCGCGGGAACAAGGATCAGTCAGCAGACGGTAGCGGGAGCAGGAGGCAGGACTTGACGGCGTGGTTGGAGCGGGCAGCGGACTTGCAGACACGGGAGGAATCCTGGAAGCGGAAGAGCACATAGGAGGGGAAGTATCACCGCGGATAGTCCGGAAACAATTAGCAACAAGAGGTGAAGCCGCGAGAGCAGCGCTGTGTACCGCCAACAATAGCGAAATATCTCTGGCGCCGGATCTCTGGGTCAGGCAGGCTTAAATGCGGGCAGAAATCGGAGTTGCTTGAAGACAGGTGCGCAGCCCAGGTGATGTTGATTACTGGGGAGAAGAGTGGGGGGGGGAGACAAGCTGCAAGGCGCCACGCAAGCTCCAACAGAGGAACTGCAGGCGTGGATCATGACAAATAAGTTATTAACATGTTGATGGGGTTTTTTTTTTTTTTTTTTTTCTCATGGGGACAGTTTGGCCCTGGAACAGATTATTTCGACTTCCAATATTTCCTATCGGCTAGCTTCAAAACAGACTATTTCGATTTACATTATTAACTATGGGAAATGTAAAAAAAATAAAAATAAAAAATCTTAAGAAAATGAAGGTCCACCAAACTGATTTCCATTTCCATTATTTCCTATTTGTTTTTTTTAAAAATATTTTTAAATCAACAACATAAATGCCCTCTAACTTTAAAACCCAAATTTGAAAATGCTGGCGCTGCTTTCAATGGCTGCTCGGAAAAAAAAAAACGAGCAAAAGAAATAATCCTTTGATGTTCGCTGAACTGAGGTCTTGCCTCGTGCCGCCGTTTGACTTTACAGAGTAGATTTGAATGTAGAGGACTATCTTGGACTACTCTGTCTCACGTCTTCATATTAGAGTGTCTTGATTATACTTTGTGTACATACGTACATTTTGTGTACATATTAGCAGTGAGGCGTAAAGTGGCCAATTAAGTATAAGGAGTCAGCACGTGAATTGTTATTTTTCTTAGGCTCCAGGCTGCCATGATGCTCTTTGGCCTGCTTAAATCCTGGTCCACGTGTGTGCTTCCTGTTTATAGGTCAGCATGGAGCGATTACACACGCACACACACACACACACAGAGTCTACTCTGTGTGTGTGTGTGTGAGCATGCGTGTGTGTGTTTGCGTGCTATTGGTTGTTTATCCTTTATTTATATCACAGAGCAGTTTTTCTTAGTACATATTCATATCCCAGCAAGGAAAATGATCAATACAGTGCTTTACAAACACATAAAAAAAAAATTCAATTAACAACAGGAAAATAAATTAAAATAAAAACACACAAAGCCATAAAATGATTACAAAAACACACACAAGACAACTAAAACATTAAAAGTAAAACCAAAAAAACTAATACAAAAATAAACATTACAATAGAAATGATGTAAAATAAAAACAAAACAAAAAAAATATTAAACAACTGAATAAAGAATTAAGAGCAGAAAACACAAACATTCAAATAGAAAACAACAACTTTGTAATAAAAACATTAAAATAAAATACAAATTGAAAAAAATGAAGTTGTTAGAAAAAGAAAAAAATGACAACATTACAAATCCATCCATTTTCTACCGCTTATCCGGGTCAGGTCGCGGGGGCAGTAGCTTTAGCAGGGACGCCCAGACTTCCCTCTCCCCAGCCACTTCATCCATCTCTTCCGGGGGGATCATGAGGCGTTCCCAGGCCAGCCGAAGGACGTAGTCTCTCCAGCGTGTCCTGGGTCGTCCACGGGGTCTCCTCCCGGTGGGACGTGCCCGGAACACCTCACCAGGGAGGCCTCCGGGAGGCATCCGAATCAGATGCCCCAGCCACCTCATCTGGCTCCTCTCAATGCGGAGGAGCAGCGACTCTACTCTGAGATCCACCCGGATGACCGAGCTTCTCACCCTATTTCTAAGGGATAGCCCGGACACCCTGCGGAGGAAACTCATTTCGGCCGCTTGTATCCGGGATCTCGTTCTTTCGGTCACGACCCACAGCTCATGACCATAGGTGAGGCTAGGAACGTAGATCGACCGGTAAATTGAGAGCTTCGCCTTTCGGCTTAGCTCCTTCTTTACCACAACGGACCGATACAAAGTCCGCATCACTGCAGACGCTGCACCGATCCGTCTGTCGATCTCCCGTTCCATTCTTCCCTCACTCGTGAAGACCCCAAGATACTTGAACTCCTCCACTTGGGGCAGGATCTCATCCCCGACCTGGAGAGGGCACGTCACCCTTTTCCGACTGAGGACCATGGTCTCAGATTTGGAGGTGCTGATTCTCATCCCAGCCGCTTCACACTCTGCTGCGAACTGCTCCATTGAGAGTTGGAGGTCACGGCTTGATGAAGCCAACAGAACCAAATCATCTGCAAAAAGCAGAGATGCAATACTGAGGCCACCAAACCGGACCCCCTCTTCGCCTTGGCTGCGCCTAGAAATTCTGTCCATAAAAGTTATGAACAGAATCGGCGACAAAGGGCAGCCTTGGCGGAGTCCAACCCTCACCGGCAACGAGTCCGACTTACTGCCGGATATGCGGACCAAACTCTGACTCCGGTCGTACAGGGACCGAACAGCCCGTATCAGGGGGTTGGGTACCCCATACTCCCGAAGCACCCTCCACAGGACTCCCCGAGGGACACGGTCGAACGCCTTCTCCAAGTCCACAAAACACATGTAGACTGGTTGGGCGAACTCCCCAGCACCCTCGAGGACCCTGCCGAGGGTGTAGAGCTGGTCCACTGTTCCACGGCCAGGACAAAACCACACTGCTCCTCCTGAATCTGAGATTCGACTTCCCGACGGACCCTCCTCTCCAGCACCCCTGAATAGACATTACCAGGGAGGCTGAGCAGTGTGATCCCCCTGTAGTTGGAACACACCCTCCGGTCCCCCTTCTTAAAAAGGGGGACCACCACCCCAGTCTGCCAATCCAGAGGCACTGTCCCCGATGTCCAAGCGATGTTGCAGAGGCGTGTCAACCAGGACAGCCCCACAACATCCAGAGCCTTTAGGAACTCCGGGCGAATCTCATCCACCCCCGGGGCCCTGCCACCGAGGAGCTTTTTAACTACCTCGGTGACCTCAAACCCAGAGATAGGAGAGCCCGCCTCAGAGAACCCAGACTCTGCTTCCTCATGGGAAGGCGTGTCGGTGGAATTGAGGAGGTCTTCGAAGTATTCTCCCCACCGACTCACAACGTCCCGGGTCGAGGTCAGCAGCGCCCCATCCCCACTATACACAGTGTTGGTGGTGCACTGCTTTCCTCTCCTGAGACGTCGGATGGTGGACCAGAATTTCCTCGAAGCCGTCCGGATATATATTACAAATATCAAACTTAAACCACCAACTTTATTATAAAAAATCCTCCAAAATTCCTCCCTAGCAATATGCCTCATATGGTTCAGGCTCTTCTACGCGGCCATTAATCACCTTCAATAATTTAGGTGTGCCCTTTGCATGGCTCCATTTTAACTTGTGAGGTATGTTGATGATGATGATGATGATGTGGGAGCTGCAGCATATAGTGTGCTTGTCCTGTTTCCGCTATTTCTGTTGTGCAATGTTATCATGACTAGCTGCATAATCATATGACATGCTCATTTGTCCACACGTGCCATGGACCTTTTAAGAGACTTTCTTTATAGTCTGGATTATTTCTAGTCCTTGTGTTCATTTCTATTGCACAAGGTGGTGGTTATCAAGGACAAACTGGCCAGTGGAGCCATCGTATTGGTCATATGACACAGATAGAGCCACATTGGTTGATGCATGCCATGGACTTTTTTCACTGAATTATTTCTCATTGTTGTTTGTCATTGTGCAAGATGGTGGTTGTCATGAATAAATAACGATAGGAGTGATCAAATAATCATCTGACACGTACATTGTGTGAGCGTATGTGCCCACGCGTGACTGAGCATGCCATGGACTTTTTTTTTTTTTTTTTTTTTTTGCGCCTATGGATCATTTCCAGTGGTTGTATTTATTTCGAGTGTGCTCGGCGACAGCTATCATGAATAACCGGCGAGAGGAGCGATGACATAATCGTATGACACATGCATATGCCAATGCGTGACCGAGTGTATTATGGAGTTGATTTTACTGTCTAGATTATTATTTATTTATATTCCATTTTATAATTATTTCATTATGTGTATTTCTTTTGTTCAGGGTGCCGATCGTCATGAATAACCCATCGCATGATGATAACATGTCACGTCTCATGCACGCACGTGTCAAAATAATGCAGTTTTTTGGCTGTACATTATTTTGAGTCATTGTGGTTATTTCTATTGTGCAAAGTGGCAGTTATTACTAATAACTGTCCAGTGGAGCAATCACATAATCATTTGGCACAAGCATGCGCCCATGCGTGACCGAGCATATGGAGCCTTTTTTTTTTTTTTTTTTTTTTTCTTCAACTCTGTGCATTTTTTCTTGTTGTTATTTTCGTTTTTATTGTGCAAGGTAATTGTTATCACGAATAACTGACCAGACAACACAGCGTAGTGCAATTTACAAAGTGGGTTATGGAAATCGAACAGCCACGCAAGTGTGGAAAGGAGTTAACAAGGAATCTTCAAATAGTAGGTGGTTATACTTGTACCCGGGCATTCACCTGACTAAATCCACATTGCAATATTTATACCATCAATACTAAAGGAAAACATAATAGAACAGCACACATCCGCCACGTATATCTTCTGGAGCAGTTCCGAATCAATATATTTTTTGAATAACATGACAAAAAGATGACAAATTCAAATGAAATACATCAAGTTGAACTTGACAATAACAAGTTTTGCTCTGACCACCCAATCAGAAGACAGAAAAATGCTGCCGTCATTGTGGGCTAAAACTAGATGCCCACCTCTCAATGCAGCTGAGAAAGCGAAGCGGCATTGCTAGCTAGCGATCAGTTGTGGAGAGAAAAAAAGAAAGAGACATTTGTGTGACAAGTTGTGACAAACACAGCGAGTCGATCTAAGATTAGAGATAACTCACCTGAGTTAATTTCATCTTTCTGTGTGTTATAATATACTCCTTTTCTAAATTCGAATTGATATTCATGTTAAGTGAAATAAAATGGCTGCACAGATCCCTTTCGTGTGGCTTGATTGCGCTGTGACCTGTCGGTAATGCTTCGGGAGGATGGAAGGAACTGCGGATCTCGCGCTGACGAGAGCTGTGTGTGGTTATGCATTTCTTTTCTGCCAAAATGAAAAGAACAACTCCATTTAGCAAGACACATGCAGCAGACACACTTAATTTGCTTTAGTGGGCCACAGAGTGATCTGGCCACCAGGCCTTGAGTTTGACACTTTTGAGCTGCAGGCTCAACAAATGTGGGCTTCTTGTGCCTTCAAGTAAATTTGTCGTATTATTGAGGAGCAATTGTCTACTTCGGGTTAAGTGTAACGCGTCTCAGTCTGAGAGGAATAAAATATTTTTGTCGCGATGTTCGAGATCACTTTTTTCCCAGACCGATACCAGGATGAGTACTCGCGATACTGAATACTGATGCCATAAGCGGTAAGGAAAATGGATGGATGGATGGCTGGATGGGTATTAGCTTGCATTAGCATGCAAGTGCATTATGCCCCCTAAAGGTCTGCAATGGAACTGTACCACCCTGGATGTCATGATTACGCAAACGGGTCAGATGGACATGTATAGGATTTGACAGTTGTCATAAGAGAAACCTTAGCCCTCTGCAGGGCTAACATTGTTAATAATTAACATTAACGTTCATTTTACCTTGCACTGCATTCTATGTCGTTGATGGAGCTGTTGCGAGATTGACGTGCTTGAGATATTTGCTGTTGCAAGGTCCGTGTTACGCGTCTCCCGTGTTCACCTTTCTGCTCGGTCTGAAAGGCTCCCACACTTTCAGCGTTCTCTTTTGTCTTCTCTGATGTCGTCACCATCTTCTTCTGCTTCTTCTTTGTTGTGCTTAGTGGCAGTCTGAAAACTATTTGTCCACTTGTCTGTTTTGTCGTACAAGCAGAGGCTTACGGTATATTCTCTGTCTTGTCACTGTTATAAGACGGCGTTTGGTGAATTTGCTGAGGCCTGCTGTGATGATTTAGGCTATTCGTCAGTCAGCATTAGAGGATGTCTTTGGTTTAGTCAACTAGTCCGTACAGCGAAGCATGGTGGTGGCAGCATCATGCAGCAGGCAGCTGTTTTTCCTTCAGCTGGAACAGGGGCCATAGTGTGTGGTGCATGGTTTAAAAAGTGTGAGAACCACTGCTCGAGCCAAAGTCCCGGAATTTAGGCGTGAAGTGGGCCTGGGCGCAGTTGTAATAATGGCCAAGTGTGAGTGCTTACATTGTGTGCGTAGGGAAGACAAAGAGAGGAAATGGCGTCGGAGGAGAGAGTGGAGAGCGAGAGTAAATCCTCTTTTCCTCGCTCTGACTTTAATCCTCCTGAGCCTGGCAGCCGCTGTCCCTCAAGCCATCTGATTGGGCGGGGGGAGGGCAGGGAGAGATGTCAGGGCCTTGAATGGATGTCTGTGAAGATGGATGAAGACCAGGTGGCTGACCTTTGCCATCAAAGTCATGCATGTTACGCCTACTTGCTTATTACCTTGTACTAAACCACAGTACAGTACAGAGTTCCCCAGCTGCAATATATCGCCGCTCATCGTTGGAACCCCCGCTGTATCGCGGATTTCTAAGCGATCATTTAAAAAAATTTTTTTTTTTTTTTTACAGTATACAGTGTAATACCACTTTGCCCCACAACATGTCGGGCAGCAATGAGGTGGACTGGAAGACATGCGTCATACTGGAATTAAGAGCAGGAAGATGCAGAGAAGGTCCCAACTACTGTGAGCTCCAGTATTAGTCGTTGTTCCCACACAGCAGATATTTGTTCAGTTTGTATGTGTTGCTGCACTGTGTGTATTAAAGTAACAGTTGTTTGAAGATTTAACAATTACCTTGACAGCGATGTTAATTTCCTTGAGCCTGTCAATGGTTTTTAGCATTATATGTTAGCATTAACCCAGCGGACTTGAATTTGACACAATTATGTGGTTTGGAGGAACAGTTTGGTGTTTGAATATGCAGTGTTTAATTTTCTTTTGTTTTATATGTCAGTTTTATAGTAAACTTCAACTGGGAGTGACAAATAAACAGAACTGTTTGAGGAAGTGAGGAATACTATAAAAAATGTGGTTTTATAAGTTAAATTTTAATATGTTTACATGTGTTTTTAGCATGTTGGAAGGGTAAAACTAAAGTGGGTACGAAAAGTATTCAGACTTACATTTTTCACTCTTTCTTATATTTCCTCATTAATGTACACACGGCGGAACGGTGGGCGACTGGTTAGAGCATTTGCCTCACAGTTCTAAGGCCCGGGGTTCAATCCCCGGCCCCAGCTGTGTGGAGTTTGCATGTTCTCCCCGTGCCTGCGTGGGTTTTCTCCGGGCACTCCGGTTTCCTCTCACATCCCAAAAACATGCATGAATTGGAGACTCTAAATTGCCCGTAGGTGTGGATGTGAGAGGGAATGGTTGTTTGTTTGTATGTGCCCTGCGATTGGCTGCCGACCAGTTCAGGGTGTAGCCCGCCTCCTGCCCGATGATAGCTGGGATAGGCTCCAGCACGCCCGCGACCCTAGTGAGGAGAAGCGGCTTGGAAAATGGATGGATAAATGATTGCGTTATAGGAAATAACATTGTTCTAATTATATATATTTTTAAAAATGATTAAATCAACCAAATCAATCACTCATGGAATAAATCACAATTTTCCCGCAAGTTTATTTTATTTATTTATTTATTTTATTTTTTGCGAGGCAACGTTGACAGTGCTTCATCCTTGCTGTCCCAAAGGCCAATGAAGCAAAGGCAAGCAGAAGAATATTTTTACACTTTTTTTATGCTCCGTATTAATTATAAATGGAAGCACACGAATGCCCTCATCAACTGCATATCAGTCGTCCATTTTGAGGGATGACGCCGATGATTTCCATTTTTAAAATGTCGGAAGGAGACGTGGAGATGATAACGGAGGAAATTGCAAGAAGACGTCTCTGACAGGAAGCTGCCCAGCTGCATTAAGATAAGCATACGATCAATAATACGCCAGCTGGCGGATGAACGGATGTGGCCGCAAGAAGTAAAAAGACACTCGCCGGCCACTTAATTAGGGACACCAAAAACACCCAAAAATATTTTTCCCCTCTTCTGTTGTTGTTATGGCGGAAATGTAAAATGTAGACATAAATATTTTAGATTGCAAAAAAGTGGGTGTTGAATTATTCAGCATCTCGGAGGCAGAGACGGGCGCAGGATGGACATAAATCATCTCATCATCACAGACCACTCAGTGTCACCTCCGTCAGACTTAAACAGTGGTTAGATTCAAATAATACAACATGAATGGAAAAAGGTGAATTAGTACCATCAAGATGTGCTTGAATGACACAGATGCAACAGCCACAAGCCTTTTTTTACACAGAGATCCTGCAAAATGATCTTTTGAAAACTCGATATCTATCTGGCACCATGTTATGTCTCTAATTTTAAGTATAGTTTTAAAACTTGTCCCACCGCGACAGGAACAGTGTAGACACAAGCCGTGACTGAATAGTATGATAGTATCATTTTCTCATGGTCACATGCAATGGCACAGACCAACAGCCTGGCACAGACTTTTATTTGGCTGGATCATTCAGCTCCGGTAATGCAGCCCTATGGGGGGCACAAGTCTGTGCAAACTGTAGGCCGGTCCCAAGCCCGGATAAATGCAGAGGGTTGCGTAGGGAAGGGCATCCGGCTTAAAACTTTGGCAAACAAATATGAGCGTTCATCCAAAGAATTCCATACCGGATCGGTCGTGGCCCGGGTTAACAACATCCACCACCGGCGCCGAGAACTTACAGGGCGCCGTTGGAAATTCAGCTACTGTGGGTCGAAGTCAAAGAAGAAGAAGAGTGGAAAGCGGGTTCTTCGGCAGAAAGAGAAGAGGAAAGCACAGAGCCTAGAACTGAATGTGGGGACTTTGAATGTTGGGACTATGACAGGAAAATCTCTGGAGTTGGTTGACATGATGATTAGGAGAAAGGTTTAAAAGAAGAGTTGGCTAAGATGTCTTGGAGGTGAAAAGAGTATCAGATCGAGTGATGAGGCTGAAACTTGAAATTGAGGGTGTTATGTATAATGTGATTAGTGGCTATGCCCCACAGGTACGATGTGACCGAGAGGTGAAAGAGAAATTCTGGAAGGAGCTAGACGAAGTAGTTCTGAGCATCCCAGACAGAGAGAGAGTCGTGATTGGTGCAGATTGTAATGGACATGTTGGTGAAGGGAATAGGGGTGATGAAGATGCAGGTTAGGGTGATTAAGGATAGAGATGGAAATATGTTGACCGGTGCCAGCAGTGTGCTGGATAGATGGAAAGAATACTTCGCGGAGTGGATGAATGAGGAAAATGAGAGAGCAGGGAGAGTAGAAGAGGCAAGTGTGGTGGACCAGGAAGTGGCAATGATTAGTAAGGGGGAAGTTAGAAAGGGGTGGCACGGTGGACGCGGCGGGGTACACCCTGAACTGGTTGCCATCCAATCGCAGGGCACATACAAACAAACAACCATTCGCACTCACAGTCACACCTACGGGCAATTTAGAGTCTCCAATTAATGCATGTTTTTGGGATGTGGGACGAAACCGGAGTGCCCGGAGAAAACCCACGCAGGCACGGGGAGAACATGCAAACTCCACACAGGCGGGGCCGGGGATTGAACCCGGGTCCTCAGAACTGTGAGGCTGACGCTCTAACCAGTCGCCCACCGTGCCGCCCCCTAATTCTTTTATGTTTGTTATTGAAATGCTAAATCGCTTTTGCTTGGGAATACTAAGCTTCTTCGTAAAAAAAGCGTTACAGATGCCACTTTTGCTCTGCAAGGGATGTGCTTTGCAATGAATTTGAGAATACAGTGTTCCCTCGTTCTATTGCGGTTCACCTATTGCGAATTCAATGCATTGCAAATTGTACTAAGACTTTGTTCAAGAATTCCAGTACTTGAATTGTCATACCAACACACATTTACACATGATCTGCCACAGAATTTGATACCCAATGTCCCAGATTAGCCCAATAAGTCTCAAGACTTACTATAAACTGTAAATAGAATAAGTAATAAAATAAAATAAGACAAGATTTTTGAAAAATTATAACTTATTTGCACTTGTGTATTTTTATCTTTTTTTTTTATCTTGTCTTATTTTGTTTTGTTTTGTTTTGTTCTTCTTCCAGTTACGTTGTCGTTGAGTTCAAGGTTCATCACCCACCATGGCGGACGAAGCGGACATGCGCAACGAGCTGGCTGACCTGCAGACTCGTGCTGACCAGATAGCCGACGAGGTAAAATGAGAACATAAACGCTAAGATTCAGATGACTCTGTCCTCTTAACGAGCTAAGAGGAGCTCGGAATAACAGAGGAACTCAAATAAACTCATTAAATATTCATAAGCACATCATAGTGCGCGCGAGAGAGACTTAGAGAGGGTTATTGGATGGATGGAGCTATAAAAAGGTGCAAGGACGGATGGATGGAAGTGGAACGATGGAAGGAAGATGGAAAGAATGGGAAAACATGGAATGAGAAATGGATGGATGGATGGATGAATTATGAAACAGATGGATGGATGGATGAATCTAAATATGGATGAATTAGTGATCCAGAGATAAATAAATGGATGGATGGATGGATGGAAAGATGCATTGATGGACAATGAATAATGGATGCGGTTGATATCTGATGGATTAAAGGATAGATGAATGGATGGATAGATACTGGATTAATTTGACAGATGACGGATGGATGAAAAGATATGACGAATGGATGCATGCCATGGAGGGAGAAATGGAAAGATGGTTGGATGGATGGATGAATGGAAAATAGATGTGAGGAGAAAAAATGTACATGATAGGGTGAAGAAGAATTTGGTGATTTAAAGAAGAAATGTGAACAAATAGCAATCATTTCAACAATGCTAATAATGCCATGATAAGTGTATTTGTGGAGTCCATACTAATATTGTGTTGATGTTGTTTTGTTCCAGTCTCTAGAGAGCACTCGCCGCATGCTGGCTCTGGTGGAGGAGGTGAGTTCACCGCCTCTTCTACTTGCCGCTGTTACCCTCCTCAACACAAGCAAATGTCACCTCACAGGATGTGCTGTGCATCTCATCAAACGCACCCTGATTGCTTCCAATTTTAGAGCAAACCTGTCATCTCGATTGTTGTTGCCGTCTTTTGTCAGATGTTTAAAAATAGCCTAGCGTGCATAAACGTCCGCCTTTAAATAGACAACAGCAGCTGATCTTACTCGAGCTCATTGGGCTGCATTTGCATAAGTCGGGCTGGCAGCCGACCCCCGCAGCGGCTGCGGGGGTCGGCTCCAGAACCTAAGGGGCTCGTGTTGGAAACCCGCTAAACAGAGCGAACCCTCAAGGAGCACAGGGCTCACTACTGACTTTCACTTATCTTTGAGCACTGGGATGGACGCCATTGTACAAATGAGACCTGACTCCGTCTCTTGTTGTTTTGTTCTGCATGATGACCTTCAACGAGCACAATACTGTATTTATGGCAGCTTATCCTTTGATGGCTTTTTATGTGCAACTTTCTGTTACACGCCTGTGAAGTTCCAGACACAACAAAGAAGGCAAAGCGTGCGACGGTGGGTTCCTGTTTCTTTTCTTGGTCCTGCGGTCACACGTGCCCGTGCAAGCCACTTTGGCTTAGGCGGACGGTAAAGATTAGGCTAATTGAATAAGCACACCACAGGCAGGCCCAGCGGGAAGCACACTCCGTGATAAACAGCAGCACTTACATTTACAATGCATGAAGCTCATCACCATCAGCCACTGCTGTGCTACTCTAAAGTAGTTGAACAGATAGAATTCATGACATGATTAAGATTGCCCACGCTGTTTTTACAACTGTTGGCGGGTCGACCAAGGCTGGCACGGCGAGGTCAGCGTCCTTGTCTCATGCTAATGTGACCCCCTTTAATGCTCCTCACACATGACCTTTAAGGTACAAGATTGCGGCTCGCTAAGAGAGCCCCTAAATACAAGCAGCACATCAACTGTCCTACCAGGGAAAATAAAATTTTAGACCACTGCTATACTACGCTAAATAACACATACCATGCCATACCCCGTGCAGCCCTGGGCTTGTCTGATCACTGCTTAATTCACTGAATACCAACATACAGGCAAGAACTTAAATGCGTGAAGCCTACAGTGAAAAAGTGGACCAAGGAACCACAGCTCGAACTTCAAAGCTATTTGGACTGCACAGACTGGAGTGTCTTTGAAAATTCAGCTGGCAGCCTGGATGAATATACGGACACTGTCACATCCTATATCAGTTTCTGTGAAGAGGTGTGCGTACCAACAAAATCATTTCGCACATTCAATAACAACAAGCCGTGGTTCACTGCCAAACTTAAGCAACTTCGCTAAGCTAAGGAGGACGCATATCAAAGCGGGGACAGGGCCCTGTACAATCGCACGAGAAACCAGCTCACTGAAGAAATTAACGTTGCAAAGGAACTATGCAGTAAAGTTGGAAAAACAGTTTAGAGCTAACGACTCTAATTCAGTCTTGCATGCATTCCAATTGCTGACCAATTACAAGCGACGATCACCCCAAGCTGAGAACAATAGTAGACTTGCAGACGATTTGAATACCATCAACTGCAGATTTGAAAAGGACACTTTCACACCCCACACCCACCCAACCGCACCACCGACCACAATCACACCTCTGACCTCTGTGTAGACCATCCACGAACAGGATGTGAGACGCATCTTAGAACAACAACAGATGAACAAAGCGGCAGGCCCGGACCATGTGTCCCCATCCTGCCTCAAAGTCTGCGTGGACCAGCTCGCGCCAGTCTTCACTCAGATCTTCAATAGATCTCTGGAACTGTGCGAAGTACCATCCTGTTTCAAACGCTCCACCATCATCCCAGTCCCCAAGAAACCTACAATCTCAGGTCGAAATGACTACAGGCCTGTCGCCTTGACATCTGTGGTCATGAAGTCCTTTGAACGTCTCGTGCTGGACCACCTCAAGAACGTCACAGTTCCCCTGCTGGACCCCCTGCAGTTTGCCTACCGAGCAAACAGGTCTGCGGATGATGCAGTCAACATGGGACTTCACTTCATAAAGATGATTCTGATTCTGGTGTACCGTTACCTCATACAGTCCTGCTGGGTTACGAGCTCGCTCATGATGCAGATGAACAACTGCAGCTATCAAGCTGCAAATAATGTACAAGTGCCCTAATAACACCTTAGCTAAGGTGCTATGTCATAAGAATAATAACTCAAGTAAAACAGAAATCAAACAAAAATGCAATCTATGAATTCATGTGTACTAATTACTAAATGTATGATTAACATGTATTAAAAACTATAATAAACTGTAAATTTAAATGGATGCTGATAAAAATGAATTTAAATAACTTTTTAAATAAATTAGCAAAGATAAATCATTTTTATCACAAATTTTTCTTTGTGGCGGCACGGTGAGAGACTGGTTAGCACATCTGCCTCACAGTTTGAGGATCCGGGTTAAAATCCGGCCTTGCCTGTGTTGATTTTGCATATATATATAGACTTGCAGACGACTTGAATACCATCGACTGCAGATTTGAAAAGGACACTTTTCAAATCGACTATATATATATATATATGGGTTTTCTCCGGGCACTCCGGTTTCCTCCCACATCCCAAGAACATGCATTAATTGGAGACTCTAAATTGCCCGTAGGCGTGACTGTGAGTGCGAATGGTTGTTTGTTTCTATGTGCCCTGCGATTGGCTGGCAACCAGTTCAGGGTGTACCCCGCCTCCTGCCCGATGACAGCTGGGATAGGCTCCAGCACGCCCGCGACCCAAGTGAGGAGAAGCGGCTCAGAAAATGGATGGATGGATGGATACTATTATTTCTTCTAATGTATTTTTTTTAAGTAAATGCATAATAATTATGCTCCTATTGTTATAATATCATAATTCCATTTTTAATAACTCTTGCAGTGACTTTCGGGTTTGTGTGGAAATAATCTTGAATGTGCATGAGGAAATGTTAAATGAATAATTATGAATGTGTCTACAGAAAATAATGTATCATTACGATAGTGCAATAGACAACCAAAGGTGTTTTAAGTCAAGTAAACATGAAAAATACAATCCAAAATTGTTGCTTAAATATAACAAATCCCAACATTCTGTCAAGCTGTGCCTAAAGAAATGATGTCACTACGTCTTGATGCCATTTGGCTCAGTCGCACAGTACAGGAATGTCCGTAGTGCTTTCAGCTCCCATGATTCCTAGCAGCTAAGCAAGCGCTGATTCTTCATAATCAACGCTTCAAAAAATATTTTTGAGTCAGTGATCAGAGTATCAGTAACACCAGCAAACAGGCGAGTGTGTGCCCTGTGCTCTCTCCAAGAAGGTCACATGACACTTGGGTCCAGAAGAGCTGATGCGTGAAGCCGGAATATCTGTGGGAGGACCTCATGGGGCGAGGGAAGCTGTTGTTTGGTTGAGTGTGGTGTCTGTTTAATCAAGTGTGTGTGTTTGTGTCTGTGTCTTAGACCAACAACACAAATTAGATATCACTGCTGCTTTGTCAACAAATCTCTAGTACTAGTCCAGTGAACACAACACAAGAAATAACGTACACAAAAAGGTTCAGTGAAGTTTGAGACTATGAGACTCCTTGAAGATTCAGTCACAGAATTTCTGGTCGCTTGTTTATTCTATGCCTGTGAATATTCTCATTCATCCAGATCATTTCATTCTCAGGGCACTGAATTGATTGCAACTGTACTGTTCTGTTGTCTTAGAGGATGTTTTGTCTCTCATCCGCGCAGGCTTCATCTTGTTTATTCAAGAAGGTTCACGCCAGAACATTTATTCTTGAAGGTTTAGTCCGGAAGATCATTTATCAATACATTTATGTGAAGACACTGAGCATGTTAATGATTTATCACAATAATTACGAAAGGGATATGCAATACTTTATTTCTAGAAATCTTTGCCAGCATTTACATTTTAAAATCATCACTTCTGCAACATTCCGAGAAAAGTCTGCAATCACTGGTGAGCAACTTTTAGAACAAGGCTATTCACGTGGTCTTTGGGAGCTACTAGGTGCCCGTGGGTACCATGTCCGTGACCCATGGTTTAGAAGGTTAATTTGAGAAGGTTATTCTAAAAGATGTAAATGGAATGTTTACGCTAAAAGGTTTAGTCCAGAAAGTTAATTCCCGAGCGGTTGAGTCCAGAACGTCCAGTCATGAAGGTTTAATCCATCTGGATCATTCCAGAAAGGTTTAGTCCAGAAGATCCAGCCCAGATCAACGTTTCATCAAGAAGGTTTAGTCCAGAACATTCAGTCTAGTTCAGTCTAGTTAGTCCCGCAGTTAAATTCATCCATGTATCCATCCATTTTCTACCGCTTATCCGAGGTCGGGTCGCGGGGGCAGTAGCCTTAGCAGGGACGCCCAGACTTCCCTCTCCCCAGCCACTTCATCCAGCTCTTCCCGGGGGATCCCGAGGCGTTCCCAGGCCAGCCGAAAGACGTAGTCTCTCCAGTGTGTCCTGGGTCGTCCCCGGGGTCTCCTTCCGATGGGACGTGCCCGGAACACCTCACCAGGGAAGCGTCCAGGAGGCATCCGAATCAGATACTCCAGCCACCTCATCTGGCTCCTCTCGATGTGGAGGAATAGCAGCTCTACTCTGAGATCCTCCCGGATGACCGAGCTTCTCATCCTATCTCTAAGGGAGAGCCCGAACGTCCTGCAGAGGAAACTAATTTCAGCCGCTTGTATCCGGGATCTTGTTCTTTCGGTCACGACCCACAGCTCATGACCATAAGTGAGTGTAGGAACATAGATCGACTGGTAAATTGAGAGCTTCGCCTTTCGGCTTAGCTCCTTCTTGACCACAACGGACCGATACAAAGTCCGCATTACTGCAGACGCTGCACCAATCCGCCTGTCGATCTCCCGTTCCATTCTTCCCTCACTCGTGAACAAGCCTCCACTTGGGGCAGGATCTCATCCCCGACCTGGAAAGGGCACGCCACCCTTTTCCAACTGAGGATCATGGTCTCAGATTTGGAGGTGCTGATTCTCATCCCAGCCGCTTCACACTCGGCTTCGAACTGCTCCAGTGAGAGTTGGAGATCACGGCTTGATGAAGGCAACAGAACCACATCATCTGCAAAAAGCAAAGATGCAATACTAAGGCCACCAAACTGGAAACCCACTCCGGCTCGTCTGCGCCTTGAAATTCTGTCCATAAAAGTTATGAACAGAATTGGTGACAAAGGGCAGCCTTGGCGGAGTCCAACCTTTACCGGAAACGAGTCCGCCTTACTGCCGGATATGCGGACCAAACTCTGACTCCGGTCGTACAGGGACCGAACAGCCCGTATCAGGGGGTTCAGTACCCCATAATTCCACACCACCCCCCACACGACCTCCCGAGGGACACTGTCGAACGCCTTCTCCAAGTCCACAAAACACATGTAGACTGGTTGGGCAAACTCCCATGCACCCTCGAGGACCCTGCCGAGGGTGTAGAGCTGGTCCACTGTTCCACGGCCAGGACGAAAACCACACTGCTCCTCCTGAATCTGAGATTCGACTTCCTGACGGACCCTCCTCTCCAGCACCCCTGAATAGACCTTACCAGGGAGGCTGAGGAGTGTGATCCCCCTGTAGTTGGAACACACCCTCCGGTCCCCCTTCTTAAAAAGGGGGACCACCAGCCCCAGTC
This sequence comes from Phycodurus eques, assembly GCF_024500275.1. Lineage (NCBI taxonomy): Eukaryota > Metazoa > Chordata > Actinopteri > Syngnathiformes > Syngnathidae > Phycodurus > Phycodurus eques. The sequence goes on from NC_084526.1 coordinate 22,333,505, forward strand.
TGCCAATCCAGAAGCACTGTCCCCGATGTCCACGCGATGTTGCAGAAGCGTGTCAACCAGGACAGCCCCACAACTCCGGGCGAATCTCTCCCCCCGCCCGGGCCCTTGCCACCGAGGAGCTTTTTAACCACCTCAGTGACCTCAACCCCAGAGATAGGAGAGCCCGCCTCAGAGAACCAGACTCTGCTTCCTCATGGGGAGTCGTGTCGGTGGAATTGAGGAGGTCTTCAAAGTATTCTCCCCACCGGCTCACAACGTCCCGAGTCAAGGTCGGCAGCGCCCCACGCCCCCTATACACAGTGTTGGTGGTGCACTGCTTCCCCCTCCTGAGATGCCGGATGGTGGACCAGAATTTCCTTGAAGCCATCCGGAAGTCTTTCACCAAGGCCTCAGCGAACTCCTCCCATACCCGAGTTTTTGCTTCAGTGACCACCAAAGCTGCATTCCGCTTGGCCAGCCGGTACCCATCAGCTGCCTCAGGAGTCCCACAGGCCAAAAAGGCCCGATAGGACTCCTTCTTCAGCTTGACGGCATCTCTCACAGTTGGTGTCCACCAACGGGTTCGGGGATTGCCGCCACGACAGGCACTGACCACCTTACGGCCACAGCTACGGTTGGCCGCCTCAGCAATGGAGGAGCGGAACATGGTCCACTCGGACTCAATGTCCCCCGGGCATGACTGTGAGTGTGAATGGTTGTTTGTTCCTATGTGCCCTGCGATTGGCTGGCAACCAGTTCTGGGTGTTCCCCGCCTCCTGCCCGATGACAGCTGGGATCGGCTCCAGCACCCCCGCGACCCTAGTGAGGAGAAGCGGCTCAGAAAATGGATGGATGGATAGTCCAGAAGGTTCACTCCAGAAACATCAGTCTTTATGGTTCAGTCTAGGTATAGTCCAGAAGGTTTAATCTGAAAGGCCCACTCAAGAAGCTTCACTATAGACGTTTTAATCCAAAAGATCCAGTTCAGAAGTATTAGTCTAGACAGTTTAGTCCATGTCGTTCAGCACAGTAGGTTTTAGTCCATAGGGTTTATATTAAAGTGGATTGTCTAGACATTTTACTTCAGAAGGCTCAATCAAGATGGTTAAGTCTTTCATTCAGGAACTTTTATCCCAATGGTTAAATCCAGAAGAATAATTATAGACAGTTTAGTCCAGGGTCACTGATGATGTAATGATACACTCGCCTGACTTTGGTGCGGGAAGTGTGGATTCAGTTTCCACTCAGTGACAGTGTGAATGTGAGTGTGAATGGTTGTCCGTGTCTATAGGTGTCTTGCAAATGACTGGCGACCGGTTCATGGTGTAGTCCGCCTTTTGCACAAGGTCAGCTGGGATAGGCTCCAGCGCCCCACAACCCTGTGCAGGATAAGTGGTGTTGAGAATGGATGGATGATTTAGTTCCGAATCAGAATCATCTTTATTTGCCAATATGTCCAAAAAAACACAAGGAATTTGTCTCCGGTAGTGGAGCCGCTCTAGTACGACAACAGACAGTCAATTGACAGAGAACACTTTTGAGACATAAAGACTTTGACGAAAACAGTTACTGAGCAATAAAGGGTTGATAGTTATCTAGTAGTGCGATAATCTGGGACAATGTTGATTATGCAAATGTTGCAGATTATAATTCTTCTTCTTCTTCTTCTCCTCCTCCTCCGACTGCAATAGAGTAAAGATGCTGGCATCAGGACTCTGGTGATGTTGGACGAGCAGGGAGGTGAGTTACCAATGGAGATATCCCAAAAATCTATTCTTGACCATTTTTATTCATGTCTGCTTTGCCTTTCTCCTGCTGCTGAAGCAAACTCAACTTCAACTGCTCTTTGCTATTATAATTAATGTAGAGTTAGAACCCTTTATGCAATCAAGAGCAGCTACGGTGACTTTTGTTCTCATGAAAATTTAGGAGGATTTTATATGAAGAAAATGAAATTTTTTGATTAATTGGATACCTTTTTGGTCAATATTAACACTACATGCTTGAGGATTTATCCATTTTGCACCATGTAATGTGAATAATATAACTTCTTTTGTACAATTCACTACAAAATGCTGCAGAGAACATTTTGCTAAGCTGACGTGGCTAACGCGCCCCCTGCTTTCCTTGGCGGCTATTCAACATTAATCACACTAATCGTAATGACAACATGCTTGACATTGCTTTAATACTCCATAAAACGTAATATGACAACAATGTGTGTGGTGTTTGAGGCAAAGCTGACACTAACTCCAAAGTTGTAAATAAAACTTGAATTCAACAAAAAAAACAAAGTACCAAAACAACAGAGGACCGTCTGTGGCAGCGACTGAGCTCTCTACACAGTGGGGCTGAAAAAGAAACACAAAAAGCAATCAGTCCAAACAAAAGTCACTGAGAAAAAGCCAGGGAAAAAAAGTTAAAATTTTGGCAAAGTAATTAACTGAAAACCACTGGTGAACACAAGGAGCAAGACCAAAGGTTAAACAGAGGGAGGTAATAAAACTTGAAGCAAGCAACTTGAACAACTGGGAAGAGTAGTTAGGAAGAAGGCGAAAAGGGCTGATACCATGCGAGTAACGAGACTTTCTGGTAAGGAGTGGAAGTCCGACCGGAGGTTACATGCAGATATTGCTTTAATACTCCATAAAAAAGTAATACGACAACTGTGTGTGGCGCTTGAGGCAAAGCTGACACTGACACCAAAGTAGTAAATAAAACCTTAAAGAAAAAAACAAAGTACCAAAACAACTGAGGACCGGTGTGGCAGCGACTGAGCTCTCAACACAGCAGGACTGAAAAAGAACAAAACGCAATCAGTCCAAACAAAAGTCACTGGGAAAAAAGCCTGGGAAAAAAATTCAAAATTTAGACAAAGTAATGAACATAAAACCAGGAGTGAACACTAGGAGCAAGACCAATGGTTAAACAGAGGGAGGTAATAAAACTTGAGCAAGCAACTTGAACAACTTGGAAGAGTCGTTAACAAGAAGGCGAAAAGGGCTGATACCACACAAGTAACGAGACGTTCTGGCAAGGAGTGGAAGTCAAACCGGAGGTTAAATGCAGAGGGTGATGAGTAATGGGAGACGGCTGCATGAGGACCTCAGCACACTTGACCACGCCCAGCCCTGAAAAATTACAAAGACAGAGGCAACACGGGAAACAGAATAACAATTTCAAAATAAACTACCAAAAATGACTTGCAACAGTACCCAACAACCCACCGCCAACCAGAAGATGCACTGCCTGGTGCACTACCAGGCCTATGGGGAAACTCTTGGTAGAAATCTCAAAGGAAGGATGAGCCAAGGATGAAGGAACGCAGTACCCAGGAGCGTTCTGCAGGCCCATACCCCTCCCAGTCCACAAGGTACTGGAAGCCATGACTACGGCGGCGGACATCCAAAATGTTCCGGATGATTGTCAATGGGGGGGGGGTTTGGCCGGTGGACTGAATGGACTGGAGGAGACTGACTTCAGGAGGGAGACATGAAAAGTGGGATGGATGTGGAGGGAGGGTGGGAGCTTCAGGCGGACAGCACATGGGTTTATCACCTTCTCAATTTCGAAGGGTCCAATGAACCTTGAAAAATTGTGGGACTCCACCTGAAGGGGGAGATTACGGGTGGAGAGCTAGACCTGTCCGGGACGGTAATCCAGAGCAGGGATGCAGTGTCTGTCAGCCAGCTGGAGATTGTGTTGGCCAGTGTGGGACAAGAAGGCATTGGTATGCCTCTGGACAGCATAACAACGGTAAAGGTGAGCATGAACCAAAGGGCTGTCCCTTTGGTTCTCAACCTCTCATTCCTGGTAAGAAAACAGTTGGAGTTGATACCTAGGGTGACCATGGAGGGTAACATCCCAGTGGCAGAGGAGGTGAGGGAATTATGGGAGTATTCAACCCAGGGGAGGTGCAGCATGGTGGACAGACACACAACGAACTGCTGACTCCAAATCCTGATTAGCTTCCTCAGATTGGCCATTGGACTGGGCATGGTAACCAGAGGAGAGGCTGCAAGAGCCCCCAAGAGCTCTATAAAAGGCCTGCCAAACCTTTGAGGTGAACTAGGGACCTCGGTGGGAGACAACGTCAGCTGGAATACCATGGAGCTTGAAGACGTGGGTATGCAGGATATCAGCTGTCTCCAGAATTGAAGGAAGGGGGATGAAGTGGACCATTTTGGAGAAATGATCCACTACTGTTAGGATAAAAAAAATTCCATTCAAAGGCAGCAGACCCGTGATGAAATCAATGGCCAGATAAGACCAGGGGCCCCCGGCGACAGGAAGGGGCTGCAGGAGACCTGTTGGCCGACAATGGGAGGACTTTCCTCTGGCGCAGACTGAACAGGAGGCAACAAACTACTTAACATCATCAGCCTTCCTTGGCCACCAAAACACTGTTGAAGGAACTGCAGCCTTCAGTTAACCCCAGGATGACAAGCTAATTTACAGGAGTGGCCTCACTGGAGGACCTGGGAGAGAACCAGCTCTGGGACGTAGAGTCAGTCTCTTGGACCCAAACCAGGATCAGGTCTTTGTTCTTGTGCCTGCAGAACCGCCTGACCAATATCCCACACTGTTGCCTGGATGAAGCAGGAAGATGGGAGGATCGTTTCTGGGTCCTGCTCCTCCTGAGGGGAATCAAGCATGTAAGAGAGCATCTAACTTAATGTTATGGGTGCTTGGATCGTCCAAGGAAAAGTGAGAGAGAGAGAGATCGTCCAAGGAAAAGTGCCCAACAAGACTGACGGGGGTTAAGGTGTTCAACTGACTGCAAATAGGTAAGTTTTTGTGGTCAGCGAGTACCAGGAACAGAACCTCAGCTGACTCCAGCCAATGTCTTCACTCCTGAAGCTCAGCAACCACGGCCAACAGCTCTCAGCTGCCGACTTTATCAGTTCTTCTCTGCCGGGGATAGTTTAGGGGAGAAGAAAACACAGGGGTGGACTTTTTGATCCTTGGAACTTCTCCGGGAGAGGACGGCTCCTACTCCTGAGTTGGAGGCATCCACCTCGACCACAAACTGGAGAGAAGGGTCGGTCGGGATGGACGAACACAGGATCTGAGGTGAACAGCTGCTTCAGGCAATTAACGGCTGCATCCGCTTCAGGGGTCAATGAGAATTGAGAGGTTGTTGATGTGAGTTAACTGAGGGGTGCCGCAACCTTGCTGTAGTCTCTGATGAATTTTCGTCAAAGTAATGAACTGAAAACCTTCTAGTGAACACTAGGAGCAAGAAAATAAGGTTAAACAAAGGGAGTATTGATGTTACGAGATGAGATGTCTTCACATGTAAGGTAATGGAAGGGTCGTTTCTGCAAAGCGCAAGACTTGCTTCATTTAGGGGAGGAGCTGGAAGTTATGACGTCCGATTATTATTATCATCCATCCATACATCCATCCAATTTCTGAGCTGCTTACCCTCACAAGGGTCGCGGGAGTGCTGGAGCTTATCCCAGCTATCATCGGTCAGGAGGCGGGGTACACCCTGAACTGGTTGCCACCCAATCGCAGGGCACACATATACAAACAACCATTCGCACTCAGATTTACACCGAGGGGCAATTTAGAGACTTCAGTTAACCTACCATGCATGTTTTGGGGATGTGGGTGGAAACCAGAGTGCCCAGAGAAAACTCACAAAGGCACGGGAGAACATGCAAACTCCACAAAGGCAGGGCCGGGGATTGAAACCCGGTCCTCAGAACTGTGAGGCAGACGCTCTAACCAGTCAACCACCAGTCGTCCACCGTGCCTATTGTTGTCATACCATATAATAATAATAATTATTATTATTATAATTATTATGATTAATATTTAGGTCGCATACACATTAATATATGTGTATGGATCTATTAGAGAAAATGGCTTCTATAACTATTCCTCCATCCGTTTCTTTAAACTCTTCACTCCTCACCTGGCCTGGAGACTCTCAAGCTTGTCTCGGCTTTTCCTCGTTTGGGGAATTTAGGCTGACAGCTTGTAATGTGTCTGTTAAAGGAACTGAAAACATAAAAGTACACTGCAATACAATTTGTTTGATAATTTTTTGATGAACTAAAAATATATGTTTTCAAATTTGTCCTTTTGAAAATAGGTATCTACTTTTAATTGTACTTCATTGTTTGCAAATAAATATTTTGATTCAAATTTGTCCATTCGGGAAAAAAATATATAAAATTTAAATGTAACTTTAGTGTATATATTTTTTATTCTCCTGAATCACATTCTAGTCATATTGGGCATGCTATAACAACACAACATGTAACGGTGGCCCAACACTTTTGCACAGTACTGTGCACATATATTTTTAAAGATGCATTACAGCGTTTCCCCACTATACACTATCACAGTGCCCACACGACGTAGAAGGTTTTTAAGCGATTTATTTTTATGGGTTTTTACAGTGTACAAGCAGAGATAATATATTCCTGTGAGTATTGTTGTATGCTCCGTTTGAATGTGTTCTGCTCTTTGTGATAAAGTAGCAGTTGTTTGAAGGTTTATAAGTACCATATCGCATCTATTCTAATTTCTGTTATCCCATCTATGGTATTTTCCATTATATGTTAGCATTAAGCTAGCAAACTTTCGTTTGACTAAATTACATTGGCATCTTGACGTGGGAGTTTAAATTGTTCTGTAACCATGCTCCTAACTCAAATCTGTTGTCATTTCCCAATGAAATGAACGGAAATGCCATTAACGCACATTCTTTGGACCTGTGTTTGAAAACAGAAATTTGGTCAAATACCTGTCAAAAAATGGAAAATGTGAGCGCAAAAAACAGGTAAAGTGCCTGTACATATGTTTGAAGGTAAGTGCTGAAAACGTGCAAAGACTGAGAACAATTTAAAACTGAATTCTTGAGCTATAGCGTTAAACAGTTTTTCACCATCTCCATTGTTCCGATTTTTGGTGGCAGGACTAAGACGGACGGCACGCTGACACAACCTGGGAACAGCATCGGTCGGCCATCCCCCGCTTTATAATTACCGAGCACCGTTTGTGGCAATCTGCCGTAATTGCGAGTTACATTGTAACAATAGCTTGGCCCATTTCTACCACTACAGCAGCAGTTAGCCGTCAAGCTATGCTTACAATCCGAAAAATGCATCTTCTCTGAAGTGTTGTGTTATTTGGGCTACAATGTCTCTGTTGTGGTGACCCGTGTGTGGCTCATGAAGCGAGTTCGACAGCTCCACTGGAAAGTGGCCTGCTACTAGCGACTATTAGTTATTAGCCGCAAATGGGCTCGTGGACTGGGCTACTGGATTCGGGTCCATCCAATACTCTGCAGCCTGGCTCCACGTGCCCCGCATAGATCCACACAACACAGACACTTAAGGGACAATTACAGTAACTGTTTATTATGTTCCCTAGCCTGCACACTGATGAGCTAATGAGCTCCCTCAACTGCGGCAGGCGTCATTTGTCAGCGCCTTGTGTGTGGGTCCCCACATAACACTCACATGGGAAAGTTAACTTTATTAAACACAGTGGCACATGTTTTTCTAGCTGACTACAGACACTTGAGCGCTGAGCGTACGAGAAAATGTATTTGATTGACAGGTTTTTTTGTCCCTTTAAAGGCTCTTTGACTGTACTTTCACACTTTGATCTGAAGTTCGCTTCCTACATCTAGTGGTGGAGTGCCTGTTGCTAACTATTATGACAAATTTCTGCTCGCAACACAAAGTAAAAAATCGACCGCACTACGACTCATAATTTGTCAATCAAGGCACAGCTGTATATAGTTTGGTTGAACATTTTGATGTTCAAAGCTATAATCCACAACGTTTTGTTAAAAAAAAAATATATATATATATATTTTCACCCAAGCCACTACTAGAGGAGATGACACAATGCTGATTAAGCCATTCAGCTCCTCTAACATCTTGCTGTGTTTGTCACCATGTTAGTTTTTATATTTAGTAAATGCCCTATTCATTTCCCACACTGACCTAGTTGGTGGCGCACTGCAAATCACGGCACGGAAATTACGCATGTCCTACAAAACATACTATAAATGTTGTAGAATCACATATAAGGGGCATAACATGCATTACCTACGACATATGGAATCAAATGCTCTATTCTTTTGTTGTAATGCAGAAGTTGAGCTTAGGGGGCACCAAAAGCTACATACTGTAGCTTTAGATATACTTTACAATGTTTCCTATTCTTTTGTTTTATGTGTCAGTTTTACAGTAAATTTCAACTGGGAGTGACAGATTTAACATTTTGAAGCAAGCATGTTATGTCTCTTATTTTGTGAGCACTGCAAACGAGCAAGAGAGAACAGCTGCTAAGGAATACTTAGATTAGAACATATCCCTCGCGATAAGCATGGGCTTACTGTATTACGCTTCTCTTAAAAGAACTGTAAGGCAACCTAGAACACCGTGGAGGAGCACAATAATGGTAAAGACCTCTAAATCAAAGTGTAGGAAAGCAGAACGTAAGTGGAGAAAAACTCAACTCCAAATTGACTATGACCTCTACAGACAAAGTCTTTGTAATTTTAATCAATAGTTAGTCAGGGCTAGACAGCAAAATATTTCTGAAATCATCAGTAAGAACTTCAACAATACTCGCACTCTGTTTGCTGTGGTTGACAAGCTTACAACCCCCCCCCCCGAATCAGATAGCTCCAGAACTCCTAACAGTGGATAAATGCAATGAATTTGCTTGTTGTTTTTGTGAAAAAATACAATCCATCTGGTTAAATATCAGCACAAATCAGCAAAATGATAAAATGATACTACATCTGAAGCCACACAGGAAAAACTTTATTTCCATTGTCAGAATTTGATACAATTGACCAAAAAACTGTAGAGAAAACAGTTCAGCAGCTGAAACCATCAACAAGCTGTCTTGACTCAATAGCATCTGACTTTTTCAAAGCTATTGCAAAGTCTGTGCTAGCTGATTTGCAGTCCGCCCATCCATTTTCTGTACAGCTTTATCCTCACAAGGGTCGCGGGCGTGCTGGAGCCTATCCCAGCTATCTTTGGGCGAGAGGCGGGGTACACCCTGAACTGGTCGCCAGCCAATCGCAGGGCACATATAAAAAAACAACCATTCGCGCACACATTCACACCTAAGGGCAATTTAGAGTCTTCAATCAACCTACCATGCATGTTTTTGGGATGTGGGAGAAAACCGGAGTGCCCGGAGAAAACCCACGCAAGCACGGGAGAACATGCAAACGCCACACAGGTAGGGCCAGGGTTTGAACCCCTGTCCCCAGAACTGTGAGGCACGGTGGACGACTGGTTAGCACAACTGATTGGCAGTAAATAATCAATTGCTCACTTCAGTCAGGCGAGTTTCCTAAAGCTCTTAAAGTAGCTGCCATTAAGCCTCTTCTAAAAAATAGAACGCTGGACGCTTCCATGTTACCAAGCAAGAAAATTATTTTTAATCAACTCAGCAATTTCTTGAGTTTAAATGGACCTTTTGACAAATTTCAATCAGGATTCCGAATTACAGTACAGAATCTGCTCTTATCAAAGTGCTAAATGATATAAGGTTGAAAACTGACTCGGGAAAGATGTCAATTCTGGTCTTGTTGGATCTCAGTGCGGCTTTTGATATGGTCGATCATAATATAGTGCTGAACAGGTTGGAAAGGTGGGTCGGACTAAATGGAACAGTTCTTAAATGGTTCAGGTCCTACCTGGAGGAAAGGAGTTATTTTGTAAGCATTGGAAGTGTTCAATCTCATCGAATGGCAATGACCCTTGGGGTCCCGCAAGGGTCAGTTCTTGGACCCCTCCTGTTCAGCCTGTGCATGCTGTCCTTGGGTGAAGTTCTTCATAACTTTAATTTTGGCAATCATACCGATGCAGATGACACACAGTTATATCTAGCAGTGTCTCCAGATGATTACAGTTCAATTGAACTGAATGAGCCAAACTTTTCTTTAATTAAACCACAACAAAACTAAGATAATTGTTTTTGGCAATAAAGAAAAGAGGATTGCTGTTACTAAATACCTGAAGTCACTCTTTAAAAACCAAAGACCAAGTCCGAAACCTTTGTGAACTGATAGATTCCCACCTGACTTTCAACAGTCATATCAAATCCATCCATCCATTTTCTTTACCGCTTATCCTCACTAGGGTCGCGGGCTGCCGGTGCCTATCCCAGCTATCTTCGGGCGGGAGGCGGGGTACACCTCGAACCGGTCGCCGGCCAATCGGAGGGCATATAGAGACAAACAACCATTCGCACTCACATTCACACCAAAGGGCAATTTAGAGTCTTAAATCAACCTACCACGCATGTTTTTGGGATGTGGGAGGAAACCAGAGTGCCCGGAGAAATCCCACCCAGGCAAGGGAAGAACATGCAAACTCCACACAGGCAGGGCCGGGATTTGAACCCCGGTCCCCAGAACTGTGAGGCAGATGTGCTAACCAGTCACCCACCGTGCCGGCTCATATCAAATCAATGACTAAAACTGCCTTCTACCATCTGAAGAACATATCCAGAGTGAAGGCTTGCATGTGTCAAGCAGACCAGAAGTTCATCCATGCTTTTATCTCAAGTAAACTTGACTATTGTATTGACTTCTGACTGGACTCCCCAAAAAGAGCATTAAACAGCTGAAGCTCATTCAGAATGCTCCAGCTCGGATTCTGACCGGAACAAAGAGGTCAGAGCATATTACTCCCATCCTAAAGTCTTTACACTGGCTCCCAGTCAGCTTTATAATAGATTTTTAAGTTCTGCTACTGGTCTATAAATCACTAAATGGTTTAGGTCCTGAATACATGAAAAAAAAATGCTAATGGAATATTAACCCAGTAGGGCTCTCAGATCGACAGACTCAGGTCAAATAGTGGAGCACAGAGTCCAAAGCAAAATTGGTGAAGCAGCATTTAGCTATTATGCTGCACACCAATGGAACAAGCTGCCAACAGAAGGGACGTCAGCACCAAGTGTGAATATTTTGAAGTCCAGGTTAAAAACTCTTCTTTTCTCTCATGCTTTTTAGACCACTTTTAAATGATATTTCTTGCACTGTACGCATTTTTAATTATACTTTTATTTTTTCTCTTTGTTTTAAATGTTTTGAATCATGTAAAGCACATTGAGTTACCTTGTGTATGAAATGCGCTAGACAAATACATTTGCTTTGCTTTGCTTTATATTGTAAGTCATACACTGCATTGGCGGTAGGGTAGCTGCTAATGGTTGCCAGCATTTTAGTGTTACAAGAGCAGATGTTAAGCACCAAGCGCGCGCACACACACACACCCACACGCGTGGACTTTATGTTCTTGAAGGTACAGTTGGGCTTGTGGAATGAAGGACATTTTGTTTCCCATCAGAAGTCATGGGAATAGAAATAACCCATCCAGGACCAAGCTGTGGCCAATGATACACTCTTTATTAAATTACAGTGTTGAAGACTCTTAATTTTCCGTAGGTTTGAATATGATTGTGAATGGTTGTTTGTTTATATTCACCCTACAATTGGCTGGCGACCACTTCAGGGTGTACCCCGCCTCTCGCCTAAACATAGCTGGGATAGGCTCCAGCACGCCCACGACCTGAGTGAGGTAAGCAGTAGAAAAAATGGATGGATGGCTAAATTACAGTGGTGCCTTGAAATACGAGTGACCCAATTTAGGAGTTTTTCGAGATACGAGCCTTAGATTGGCCAAGTTTTTGCTTTGACTTGCAAGCCCAAACTTGAGAAACAAGCAGGAGGCTCCATTTACTTGACAACAAGCAGCACTTGGCAAATATATTTTGTAAATATTCTTAAAAAATGAGGCTACAAGCTGTACATTGCCACTATGAGTTGGAGTTGGAAAGTAACTATAAAACAAAGATAATGACACATTCTCAATTTGAAACAACCTCATAGCCTCCATCAAGCACCACAGTCAGCCACATGGGCTAACAATTAACATAACACTAAAATAAAATACAATAACGGCAGCCTGGTGTTTAAAACAATTTGAAGCTGTGGGCAAGAGAGCTATTATGCCGGAGAGGTTACAGCGATACTTCTGCAGAAAATGCGAGATATTGATGTGGAGGATTCGGGTCGCGGGGGCAGCAGCCTCAGCAGGGAGGCCCAGACTTCCCTCTTCCCAGCCACTTCCTCCAGCTCTTCTGAGGGGATCCCAAGATGTTACCGGGTCAGCCGAGAGACATAGTCTCTCCAGCGTGTCCTGGGTCGTCCCCGGGGTCTCCTCCCGATGGGACGTGCCCAGAACAACTCATCATCAGGCGTCCGGGAGGCATCCTAATCAGTTGCCCGAGCCACCTCATGTGGCTCCTCTCAATGCGGATGCACTCTGAGCCCCTCCCGGATGACCGAGCTTCTCACCCTATCTCTAAGGAAGAGCCCGGACACCCTGCGGAGGAAGCTCATTTCAGCTGCTTGTATCCGGGTTCTTTAGGTCACGACCCACAGCACGTGACCATAGGTGAGGGTAGGAATGTAAATCGACCGCTAAATCGAGAGCTTTGCTTTTCGGCTTAGCGCCTTCTTTACCACAACGGACCGATACAAAGTTGCATCACTGCAGACGCTGCATCGATCCGCCTGTCGATCTGGCAGCTAGTCTCATCCCCAAAAATAAACAAAGCTGTAGTGACATCACAATAAAGCCAAAGAAGAAGCAATATACACTGTATCCATCACCCACCCCCCAAAAACAAGGTTAAATTCATTCAGCGCTGATAAATGTAATCATTAGTGTCACCTGAGCCATATTGGATGAGCAGCCAGGACAGGAACGATGGGTGTGAACTTCTTTTCTATGTCAAAATAAGTTCCATTTCCTGTTCAATGGTTATCGTCGCACATCCCAGGTACATGGCGATGGTGGCATCACAAAAAAGATCTTTATATTGTTTCATTTTACGACTTTAATCAAAAACCATCAGTAATAGAAACCTGTCATCTATCAATCATGCCTTTAAACTCCCTTTTTTGAGCAACATAAGTCTAAAAGCTACATAATTAGCTACGTTAACAGCCTATCTCACTGGCCTCGAGACAAGTTGGCAACCTAATGGCAACCCGAGTCTCCACTGCTTGCGGCCATGTCTTAGTGACGTCTTTTGGAATCTACTGGAAACAAGCAGTGTCGCCAAGGAGACCTTTTGGAGACTCCTCAATACACACTTTAGAGAAAAGCAACTGATCACTATCGGCACTCTCGACAATGTCTCCACCAGTGAGATAGGCCCTTTAAGAGCGTGACAACTCAGTGGAACCAACCCATCCATCCATCCATTTTCTGTACTGTTTATCTTCACTAGGGTCGCGGGCATGCTGGAGCCTATCCCAGCTATCTTCGGGGCGAGAGGCGGGGTACACCCTGAACCGGTCGCCGGCCAATCGGAGGGCATATAGAGACAAACATCCATTCGCACTCACATTCACACCAAAGGGCAATTTAGTCTTCAATCAACCTACCATGCATGTTTTTGGGGTGTGGGAGGAAACCGGAGTGCCCGGAGAAAACCCACGCAAGCACGGGGGGAACATGCAAACGCCACACAGGCGGGGCTAGGGTTTGAACTCCTGTCCTCAGAACTGTGAGGCACGGTGGCTGACTGGTTAGCACATCTGATTTGCAGTAAATAATCAATGAACTGAACTGGTCGCCAGCCAATCGCAGGTGGAAGCAACCATTGAATTAAAAAAAGAACAAATAAACAAAGGACAACAACAGAGGACAAACTAGCTAAGCCCTTTTAGTACTGCTGTGGTTGGTAACTTCTGATAATGGAAATGAAAAAAGGTACAATTTCTGGCCCTCGTTGAGATCTTGAGTACAGTGTCAACGAACTGGAAATGTAATACATCCCTGTCCTTTTAAAAGTTTTTTCTCGCAGAGGACAAAGTGTCTCATTACAGCCACGGCCATTAAAGAACCAGCGTGAGGATATGACCTTGAATGAGTTTTAATAGCCCTGTGCCCTTTTGACCGTGTGAGTGGCAGCTACATCTAAATGGGTCTCATTGATGCTAGTGATTTGTAGACGGCCATTATAAGATGGTATGTCTGCTCTCCACTCACCTTCCGACTGTGGTGACCAGTGTAGTGAGTATCGTGCTCATAAATTCATACACCGAAACCAGTTTCACTTTGTAACACAAAATCTGGTAGGCATGCCCATTATGAGTAGACCAACAAAAAGCTCGCAAAAACACATGCCTAGAAAGATACAGGAAGTCTGCCATTTTGGTTTTAACCCCCCCTTCCCCCCCCCCCCCCCCCTCCACCCCCTCCCCCAATGGACTCAGTGTCACCTCTTGGAATTTAAAATAAAGCCAGTTTCACTTAGCAACAGAAAATTTGGTGGGCCTGTCTGTCATGGATAGATGCACAAAAAAAGTCTCAAGAAGCCATGCCTGATGAGACACAGCAAGTGTGCCACATGGGTATGAATCCGCCCCCAAAATTGGTAGCGCCTGTAGGAAATGAAAGAAAAAATTATTCAGTCCCTGAATCAAGTCTCGCTTAGCAACATGAATTTTGCTATCAAGAGTAGACCCACGTCTCGAAAAATGTCCGTAAATACTCAGGAAGTCTACCATTTTTATTTGAAGCCCCCAAAATTTACTCTGTATTGTCTCTCGGAATTGTATAAAGAATTTAGTCCCACAACCAGTTTCGCTTAGCAACATGAAATTTGGTAGACACGTCTGTCGTGAGTGGAACCACGAAAAAAGTATCAAAAAGCCATGCCCCAAAAGATGCAATGTCTGCCATTTTGGTTAGAATCCCTGTAAAATTGACTCTGCATCGCCTCTCGGATTTTATAAAGAGAATACACTGACAGAAGACAAAAATGTTGCAAAATCCCATGCCAGAAAAGGCACAGGAGGTGTCTTGTAGGTTGGGAATCCTCCCAAAATTAGCCCCCAAAGCCAGTCTAACTTAGCAACATGAATTTTGGTAGAAATCTAGCATAGGGACTGTTTCATGTGTTCTGTGATGATAGATATATCCACCCAATTTCAGACTGATCAGTGAAACTGAAACTGGAAGTGAGTTTTTTGGGTTTGTGCATGGGATCCCTAAAATATATACGGCGTGTCTCGGAAAGGTTCTCGGACTGGTGTCACAAAAGATGTATTGCAAATCCAAACTACCAACTTCAAGTTTTCTCCTTCAAAGTAATCCACCTGAAGTCAGCACAGTTTTCCAGCCTTCTGCGCTACGCCTTCATGCACTCCTGAAAGGATTCTTTCAGGATCCGCCGCAGCTCCATCATCACAGCCATCTTGATGTTGTCAACGTCTACAAAACGGGTCCCCTTCAGCTTGAAAAAGAATCACAAGGAGCCAAGTCGGCTGAGTAGGGGGGTTGCTCATGTTCTTCTTGGCCAGGAACTGTCGCAAGCTCAGGGCATTGTGAGCAGGCACAAGCTGTCCTTCCACACAATCTCTTGTCACACACTGAATGAAGCAAATGCCGTAGAATCCCTTTGTGGGCGTGCTGGTTGATCGTCTGGGCCATAATGATGGGGAAAACGTAGTTTGGGTTGGAAATACAGTGAACCCCCACTATTCTTGGGGGATAGGGACTGGCCCAGACCGCGAATTGCGAAAATCCACAAATACGGGGCCTGAAATAACTTTTTAACACATCGCCATTTTCTCATTAAATATATTTCCAAAGGTGCTTTTGACATGAATATTTCACCATATGTTGGGAACAACCAAAGTAATCCGTACATACAAAGAAAGTAGAACATATAAGATCAGAAATTAAGTTGTGTGTCATAATGTGAAATGACAGAGGGAAAATGTATTGAACACGTTAACTGGTATTTATTTAATACTTTGTATAAAAGCCTTTGTTTGCAATGACAGCTTCAAGATGCCTCCTTATGGAGAAACTCGTTGCATGCATTGCACTGGTGTGATTTTGGCCCATTCTTCCGCACAAACAATCTTCAAATCTTGACGTTTGTGTGGTCTTCTTTTATAGACCTTGAGTTTCAGTCCTTGCCATAGATTTTCGATTGGATTCAACTCAGGTGATTGGCTGGGCCATTCTAGCAGCTTTATTGTGTTTCTTTGAAACCAACTGAGAGTTTCCTGGGCAGTATGTTTTGGATTATTATCCTGCTGAAATGTCCACCCTTGTTTTATCTTCATCATCGTCGTAGATGGATGGTTCGATTTTTGTCAAGAATGTCTCTGTACATTTGCCCAGTCATCCTTCCTTCAATAATGTGAAGTTTACCAGTATCATTTGCTGAAAATCAGCCCCACACCATCATGCTCCCACCTCCGAACTTCACTGTTGGTATGGTGCTTTTAGGGTGATGTGCAGTGCCATGTATCCTCCAAACGTGGTGTGCATTATGGCATCCAATGGCGGCCCACATGCACTTCGTATGGTTTCAGGGGCACTTTGGTGGGGGCTTCATTGTGGCTTGGGTGCACTTTGCGGGGGTTCAGGTGCACTTTAGCACCCTTTGGCTCCTATGCTTGAGCTTTGGCCTGGTACTCAGGAATGCATTGGCGTTTTAATTTGTTGACTGAGGCACAATATAGACATATATATATATATATATATATATATATATATATATATATAGACAATATTACATCCCAAATGCTAGAAAAAGCGGTCTGGCAAAATACGGGACCTTTAATTTTATTTGTTTTATTTCAAATAAACTCTAAAGAATTTTGAGTCTGAGTCGACTTTAGAATTTTTTTTATTTTTATTAATTTTTAAAATTATTCTTAAATGAAAGTTCATCAAAATTGGCCTTTTGAAAAAAAAAATATTTTAAAAAATGTATTTCTATTTCTTTAAAATAGAATACAAAATGTGTTTTTTACAATGTATGTGTAAATATATTAGGCGGAATGGTTGTGTTGGGGACCACTAAAATGCATACATTTTTATCACGATACACGAGCTTGCATAAATTGGTGAGTTTTGGGGCATGAGGAGTCCCTCAAAAGTAGAAAGTTGCACACTTAGCAGGAGCGCCGTTGGGCTTGTCTCCCGCTTCGCCTCCCCCCCACCTTCTGAGGTTCTGAGGCGTCCAGCCAACTGGCGAGGAGCCACGTCAATGACAATGCTCTCATGCCTTTGTCCTCACCAGAGCAACTCGATCGCGTGGAGGAGGGCATGAACAAGGTCAACGCAGACCTGAAGGAGGCCGAGAAAGATTTAAAAGATATAGGCCAGTGCTGTGGGCTCATATGTCCGTGTATTAAAAAGTAGGTACCGGCCAGGAGCCACACGCGCTTGCCTGTCCAGTGCTGGTGATGTTGATAGTGATGGTCGTGATAGTGATGTCTGATGTCTCTCTTGTCACAGTCTTCTTCTCTTTTTGTCTCTTCTCCTTTGTCATTCCCCCAACCTCCGACCTTCCTCCTCCTCCTTTTTCTTCTTTTTCTCTTTTGCTGTGAAAATGTCAATGTGTTGGTAATCAGAGCAACTGGAGCGCATCGAGGAGGGGATGGACCAGATCAATAAGGACATGAAGGATGCAGAAAAGAATTTGAACAATCTAGGACAGTTCTGTGGTCTGTGTTCATGTCCGTGTAACAAGTAGGTGGTGTACTTCTGCGGCCTGCTTTGGGTCTGTAGAACATGATGATGATGATGATGCACCACATGCATGTATGTGTTGCTTGTACTGAGGAAGATTCTGCTACTTTTCAGCTTGTGCCCCTTACTCACACAAATATATTCCAAACGTATGGAGCAAGAAACTACGACAAAGTCGCTGTAGTAAATATTAATGGCCCTAAAACATGGTGAAATGAAGGTCAGGCTGAAAAGGTGGTGAAATTTTTCCTTGCACTAATTTCATGTGAAAGCTTGCGTGCATGCATAAATAAGACAAAATGCCACAACTGGTTTGATTTTTTTTTTTTTTTTTCTTTAATTCATTTTCATTTTTCTCTCCAGCCTTTGATGGCTGCTTCCCCTTAGACAAGCCCTTCATTGCTCATTGGATGAGTTCTTTTCCTGCAGGTAGCAGCATCAGCAGGGAGCACGGACCCCAACCCGGCCCACCCCATAATCCTTATAACCCAACTCCATCACCCTAGACCTCACGTATCATGATTTCATCATGTAGGACTTTGGCCAAACTCCTGTACGTGGCCAAATGCTTGCATGATGTCATTTAGTCTGCAGACCCTCCAGCAGCCAAACTATGGCTGCCACGGCGCCATGTCTGAGCACTGATGCCACCCGTGAGGGACCATGCCATCTTCTTCTGTACTTGGCATCAAAGTCCTGCTCCTCCTAAAATGCCACATATTTTTTTCTTTTTTTTTATAATGCTCACATTTTTATTTTCATTGGATTTATTGGACAGCAACAATATGCTACTTTTAAATATAGTATATTATTTAATATATCATTACTTAATGATGATTTTTTTATTTAATATTTTTTATTCTTTTTCTAACATTGAAAAAACTCCAACTGAGAGCCAAATGCTAGAAAATTTTTTATTTAATAATTTTATACATAAATACGTTACTGAAGATCATGTATTTATATGGTTTTCAAAAGAACGCAAAATTTTGAAATGCACAATTTTTACAGCTTATTAAACATTTTTGATATATACTGATACCTGGATCTTGAAAATTTTAAAATCTCTCAATTACTGTATTTTAATTTAATTTTTTGTATAATTGTAAAAACAATATATTTTTATTCAAAGGAAAAAATGTCTATTTAGAGATGCATGCTTTTCAATTTTTCGAAACCTTGCAGTATACTATAGTTTCTTCAACTTATTGTATAATTTTTTTAATCATTAAAAAAAATAGAAAAAGAAAACTCACAAACTGGAAATGTGTGCTTTTCATTGCACGGTAAATAAAAAAAATACAGTATCATTTATTAGATTTCTTTATTTTGTATTTTTTAATTTTTTTATAGTTTTCCATACAGTATTATTTTGAATCAATTTAAACATAACATACAACCGCAATTCTAATGAAGTTGGGACGTTGTGTTAAACAAATAAAAACAGAATACAATGATTTGCAAATCATGTTCAACCTATATTTAATTGAATACACTACAAAGACAAGATATTTAAAGTTCAAACTGGCGAACTTTATTGTTTTTAGCAAATAATCATTAACTTAGAATTTTATGGGTGCAACACGTTCCAAAAAAGCTGGGACAGGTGGGAAAAAAGACTGAGAAAGTTGAGGAATGCTTATCAAACACCTGTTTGGAACAAAAAGGAGCTTCACTGAATTGCTTAGTCATTCACAAGCAAAGATGGGGCGAGGTTCAACTCTTTGTGAACAAGTGCATGAGAAAATAGTTGAACAGTTTAAGCACAATGTTCCTCAACATACAATTGCAAGGAATTTAGGGATTTCATCATCTACGGTCTGTAATATCATCAAAAGGTTCAGAGAATCTGGAGAAATCACTGCATGTAAGCGGCAAAGCCGAAAACCAACATTGAATGCCCGTGACCTTCGATCGCTCAGGTGGCACTGCATCAAAAACCGACATCAATGTGTAAAGGATATCACCACATGGGCTCAGGAACACTTCAGAAAACCCTCCATCCAGACTGTTATGGATGCAAAGTTAAAAAGCCAGCATCTGTGATGGTATGGGGCTGTGTTAGTGTTAGTGTGTTAGGGCTGTGTTAGTGCCAATGGCATGGGTGAAGGCACCATTAATGCTGAAAGGTACATACAGGTTTTGGAGAAACATATGCTGCCATCCAAGCAACGTCTTTTTCATGGACGCCTTGCTTATTTCAGCAAGACAATGCCAAACCACATTCTGCACGTGTTACAACAGGGTGGCTTCGTAGTAAAAGAGTGCAGGTACTAGACTGGCCTGCCTGCAGTCCAGACCTGTCTCCCATTGAAAATGTGTGGCGCATTATGAAGCGTAAAGCAGACTGTTGAATAGCTGAAGCTGTACATCAAGCAAGAATGAGAAATAATTCCACCTACAAAGCTTCAACAATTAGTGTCCTCCGTTCCCAAATGTTTATTGAATATTGTTAAAAGAAAAGGTTATGTAACACAGTGGTAAACATGACCCTGTCCCAGCTTTTTTGGAACGTGTTGCAGCCATAAAATTCTAAGTGAATGATTATTTGCTAAAAACAATAAAGTTTATCAGTTTGAACATTAAATATCTTCTTCTATATATGTCTTTTTAGTGTATTCAATTAAATATAGGTCGGACATGATTTGCAAATCATTGTATTCTGTTTTTATTTAAACACATAACACAACATCCCAACTTCATTGGGATTGGGGTTGTAGACTATACCTGTATTGACAAGAATTCTTCTGTGTTGTATACTGTAGCTCTAATGAAACATACGTGGGCTCTTATGTAATGTGCTTTTTGTATACAGCAGCCTTGGGTCAAACGCTAGCATCACAACAACAAAATTCTGTGCGGAGCATCTCGTGAGCAATCCTTTCAACCACTCTTTTCAACCTTCACATGGTTAACCCTTGTCACGTTCTCAATAACTGCTGTAAAAATAGGATTTATTTATGCTTATTTCCACGTCTTTTAAAATTACGCCATGTTAAAATGTACCATACACTATAGAATATTGAATATATATTTTTTTTAATCAAGGCTTTCTTTCATTTTTATTATTGGGGGAAAAAAAGAAAACATTTAAAATAAAAAACAATTTCGACAGAACAATGAAATAAATTGAAAAACATTTCAACTCGTATTTTATTATTATTAGTCGATAGTTGTGTGTTTTGATGGCCTAACCAGGTGCTCCACACTATTTATGTGTGTGTGCGTGTGTGCATCCAGATGAAATGAAGGGCCTGCTGTCAATCATCACCCACACTGTTTTTATGATTCTGATTATTTCCCCATACTGAACCTAACCATGTGGCTTTCTTTTTATAGACACAGCCATCCTTTTTACTCCCCCCCCCCTTCTATGTTCTATGTGTGCATCATTTGTGTTTCTGTATGTTTGTCCTCTTCTCTATGTAATTTCTCATTATTATTATTTATGTGTGCGCAGCCCAGATGCCAATTGATCCCAGATCAATTATTGCACAGATTATACTGTAAATGCATGTGTGTTGCTACTAGTAGGCCAACTGTTGTTGTTTTTATGCATGTTGTACAGCATGCATGTTTAACACACACAAATACACGCACGTGGTTGGTACGACAAGTGACGTGTGCATGTGTGTGCGGTGTAGGATTAAGGGCGGGGGCCAAGCCTGGGGAAGCAACCAGGACGGCGTGGTCAACAGCCAGCCTGGCGCTCGGGTGGTTGACGAGCGCGAGCAGATGGCCATCAGTGGGGGCTTCATTCGCAGGTAACTAAGTGTGTGTGTGTGTGTGTGTGTGAATTGTTATTAAGTTGTATTAAGTTGCTGTGTGGCATATAAATGCTGGTAGTAGTAATTGGTGGCGGCGCGGTGGACGACTGGTTAGAGCGTCAGCCTCACAGTTCTGAGGACCCGGGTTCAATCCCCGGCCCCGCCTGTGTGGAGTTTGTGTGTTCTCCCCGTGCCTGCGTGGGTTTTCTCCGGGCACTCCGGTTTCCTCCCACATCCCAAAAACATGCATTAATTGGAGACTCTAAATTGCCCGTAGGTGTGAATGTGAGTGCGGATGGTTGTTTGTTTGTATGTGACCTGCGATTGGCTGGCAACCAGTTCAGGGTGTACCCCGCCTCCTGCCCGATGACAGCTGGGATAGGCTCCAGCACGATAGGCTCGCGACCCGAGTGAGGAGAAGCGGCTCAGAAAATGGATGGATGGATGGATGGATGGATGGATGGATGGATAGTAATAGGTAGGCTGGGGGTCTTTAGTAATACAGAAGAGGGAGCCATTTTTGGAATAAACTGAATAAGCAGAAGAAAATGGATGGGTAATTTAGGGTAATTAAAATTTAAAACCAATAATACAATATGATAAATTCCTCTTATGTCACTCTCCTGTCTGCCGTCACGGTGGGTCACTCACGTGATTTGTTTGGCACGGTTTTGTGCCGGGTGTCCCTCCTGACACAACGCACCCATTTTTATCTTAGCTTGGGACCCAAACCTTGCGAAATATAACATCAATCAAATATTTTATACAGTACATGATGTCCATTTTAGTGTTTTCAAACTTCCAAACAGTATATAAAGTAAATAGGCATATTACAGTGATGTGCAAAGAGGCGGAGGGTGCGGTGGCATGGTATCCATGGCATCCCACACTTAATGGGTTTGGGTGGTCATTTAAACCGCCCACATCACCTTTGTTGTTATCATTCTTTCATCACACTATATGGAGCTATATGCTTTTCATTGCATTTGTATTTTTTTTTCAAATATAAAATGTACTTAAAGCTTGTAGCATTATACGTTTGTTTTGTACTTTTCCTTTTCAAATTTTCAGAAGTGACATTTTCTGTGCATGCATGTGTGTGTTTCAGGGTAACGGATGACGCCCGCGAGGGCGAGATGGACGAGAACTTGGAGCAAGTGGGCGGCATCATCGGCAACCTGCGTCACATGGCCCTAGACATGGGCCAGGAGATCGACACCCAGAATCGCCAGATCGACCGCATCATGGAGAAGGTGACACAAGCCTTTGTCATTAACCAGCCCTTTCCCCACCACAGGGCAATATAGAATTAAGAATGGCCATCATACAATGTTTCTGAACCCAACTGGCAGTGTTTGAAGTCACGTTTGAACATTCTTGACTGTCATATGAGACTGGAAGAAAGTTTTTTTGGGGGAAATGGGCAGCTCACAGAAGATTACTCAAATCAAATCAAACTTTATTTACTGAGCACCTTTCATTCAATGGTATGCATCTCAAAGTGAATTGTATAGTTAAAATCAATCCCCTCCGACCATTATTCATTACTTGCTTCACAAGGCAAAAAAGTAGGCCACTCAACGGCTCATATCTAATAATAATTTTGGGTCACTGGTAAGTTAATGTACCACTGTATTTGTAGAAAGGTATTAAAACGTCACTTTTACACAATATATCACTTGTGAGAATGTCACTGAAACATTGGCTGTACCATTGTTATGGGTTTTATGATGGCCACAGCATGACCCTGGAATGGATTATTTTTATTTCCATGATATGAGCAAATTGGGGTAGATTCCCGTTTTGTTCACTCTTAGGGGTTCCACTTTAGCTGTTGAATAAAAGATTGTTTCAACAAACTTAAAGGCCTTTCAAACTACACACAGCACAGTGCTTTGCACCGTTGACCAATCAGTTCATGGTCTAAGTGCAGCAGGCGCGCCCGATTCGTAAAATGTTTAATTTGTGCGCAGCACGCTCTGACGACATCTCAACACATTCAATAGGAGAGATGATGGCAAAGTGACACCAACAAAAAAAGATTTTAATGCCGTTCTACAGTGAAAACAGCATGGAGGAGAAGATGGAGGGTTTTTTTAAATATATTTTTTTGTGGGTGATCAAGCCAACACTAACTCCTGGTCTTCATGCTACTGTAGCTCACGGATGAGCCTAAACTCCCCGAGATCCTGCCGTGCCAGTAGAATTGGATGAACCTATGATTCCCTTTCTTTTTAGCTGCTGCTCATCTCCTCCCCCGGCAGGAAAAGGCACCAGGCTACTTCCTGTTCAGTCACTCAGCAACCAGCAGCAGCATGCGCACTCCAGAAATCCAACTATTTGTGTACAAGCTATTAAAAAGTCACTTTTACATAATATGTCCTCTTATTACTGTATTTGCTATGTGGAATATGAGTAAATTGGAGGTGGAGTAGTGTTTTTTTTTTTTTCCAAGTTTACGGGTTTCACTGTAGCCAGTTGAAGTTATTTTTATTTTTTTCCATCAGCAGAATTTATGTGTATGTTTGACACCCTTATGTGTTGCTGCCCCCTTGCAGGCCGACTCCAACAAGACCCGAATCGACGAGGCCAACCAGCGTGCGACAAAGATGTTGGGCAGTGGCTAAACTCCAGCACACTGCACACTGAAAACGCACACACACACATACGCGCACACAAATACAGAGAAACACGTAACCCCACCCCTGTATCGCCTCTGCAAAATGACGCTTCTATTGTGATACATGTAGACGTTTGCACATATCAGCACTTATTGTTATTGTTCTGTGTTGGGTGCCCACCCCTCCTTTTTTGTATATAATATTCCAAGACTCTCATCTTGACTGTTATCTGGATTTACTGACTATATATATATATATATATATATATATATATATATATATATATATATATGAATATATGAAATGATGGCTTTCCAGTCACGTAAAAGCTGATGCCACATACGTGTATATATGCACTTTTGTCCT